>NC_052154.1:53078440-53138445 GCF_902713615.1 Scyliorhinus canicula | reverse complement strand
TAAGTACCCAGAGTTCCCGGCGGTCGGCCTTTCTCTGTAGTCGACGACCGGGCTAACAACTAGCTGATTAAAGCCTAAGTTTGGACCTTCATCGTGCCTCGCGTCCAGTTGATGGTACATCAGTTATTTCACTAAAAAATGAAATTTTCAACCCTATCGCCCTGGCAGGGAGTCACTACAGCAGCCTCTCAATACCAAGATCGAAGTCAGTGTGAGCAACTCCGCTGGATATATGCTAGAAATCATTTTTTAAATATAAATTTAGAGTACCCAATTATTTTTTTCCAATTAAGGGGCAATTTAGCGCGGCCAATCCACCTAACCTGCACATCTTTGGGTTTTAGGGGTGAAACCCATGCAGACATGAGGAGAATGTGAAAACTCCGCACGAACAGTAACCCAGGGTCGGGAACGAATCCGGGTCCTCAGCGCCGTAGGCAGCAGTGCTAACCTCTGCGCCACCGTGCCGTCCCGTTGCTAGAAATCTTTAAGAAGGACAGTCGATGATGTGCTGCGTGCTTAATTTGAATTAGTAATTCGCTCACAGTGGCCAATTGGAAAGAAAAATATATTGCTTACATATGCAGCAGAGCCAGAATTTCCATCAAATTTATTGCCTACCTCTGAACAGTAGGTTAAGGTAATGAGGAGATGAACTGTACAAAATAAAGAAACATTTCCAAGGTTTTGTACAGAGTTGCTGCGGTTGAGCTGGTGCATAGTACCTTACCAATTACTTTATTTTATTTTTTATGATTACTTTGTTTTTGGTATGTTTGTATGTGCCCTTTTCTTCTATATATATATATACATATATATATATCTTATTCTGTGTACATAACAGTAAATATACTTTGTTCAAAAACCCAATAAAAAACATATATTAAAAAAAATTTTCCAAGGTTGAACTTGCCCTGGACTGAGTTAGGCCAGCCCGGGAGGTGTTTGTATCTCTACAATTGACCTGAACATTGATGATTGAGGGAGAAGATTAACTTGCATTTTCAGTCTCCAACATCGACCTGCAGCCCCTGCTGGAAACGCATGTTTTGTGTAGAAAGAGCATCAGGTCCAAATATATGTCTTCCATGGTGAAATATCCTGATAATATTTACTGTCAACACTCACTTATGAATAATTGTCATTTGAGTCAGGTACTGAGAGGTTACCTGTTTCATCAACTGGCTTGCGTTTTACCCAAATTTCAGAGTTTTAGATGCAAAGAACCATGCCAGATCCAAATATGTCTTCAGGATCGATAGTATTTTGTTTCACCAGTGACCTCTGGGACGAGATGAAGCTTAATGCTTTCTGTTTGAATGTTAATTTGGAGCTGTGGTAGTCGGTATTAGGGGTATTACGGTACCCTGGATAATGCTGTAAGACCTTTGGTGTGGGAGGTACCCGAGACTGTAATATCATTGGTGAAGCCTGCCTGCTGGTTCTGCCCAGTAAGGCGGAGTATAAGAGCCTGTGTCTCCCCAGCAGCTGCATTCTGTACCTGCGCTGCTGGGGGAAACATCTAGTACAATAAAGCCTTCAATTGTCGTCCAATCTCGCTTCTGGAGTCATTGATCGAGCATCAGGAGCTGCATTCTGCACTCTATGAGAGATTATGTCCACCTGATCTGAAGCTCCCTGAAGTCATTGTGTAATGTTTATGGACCAAGCTCTGAAATATACACTAGCCTGAACTGAAGTGGAGCCTGACTCTTGTTAGATACTTGGATTTAAAAATGTCTCTAATTCTAACATGAAACAATTTAAGTAATGCACTTTTCCAAAGTATTATTGCAAATACTGCTCAAACTCTGGGCTATCAATTGCCAAGGTAGCTATCAGATATGTTCAATAATAATAATAAGCTTTATTAGTGTCACAAGTAGGTTTACATTAACACTGCAATGAAGTTACTGTGAAAAGCCCCTAGTCGCCACACTCCAGCGCCTGTTTGGATACACTGAGGGAGAATTCAGAATGTCCAATTCACCTAACAGCATGTCTTTCGGAACTTGTGGGAGGAAACCGGAGCACCCAGAGGAAACCCACGTAGTCACGAGGAGAACGTGCAGACTCCGCACAGACAGTGACCCAAACAGGAATCAAACCCGGGACCCGGGAGCTGTGAAGCAACAGTGTTAACCACTGTGCTACCATGCTGTCCCTCCTATTCACACGAAATGAATGTCATTTATCTATAAACTGTACACAGCTCGAAGTCTGACTGTTCTCAGCCACATAGAATGTTGGACTACAACCATTTACATTCTAATATGTTTCATGACAGAAAAAAACATAATTTTGAAAAGGCAGAAGCTGTCACCAGAAACTTAAAGCCCTCAAAGATTAGTTATGGCTTTATATAGTTCTTTGGCTAATTGTTAAGTATCAGTAAAATCTGAGGGTAAAATGGATGCTGTAAATTTCATTTAGAAAGATATCTGACAGCTTTCAAGCAATATTTGACTTGTCACCTGCCAGATACATATCTAAGTATAATTTACAGCATCTATTTTACCCTCTGTCGATTTTAAAATTGGCCAAAACACTAAGCAGAGCAGTCGCCAATCTAAAAGCCTGAATAGTACCCTTCATTAAGATGTTTTCAAGCACACTTGAAGTGCCCCTTCAATAACATGTAAACTGAAAGGTAACAGGACAGCAGATTGTCAGTTCATAGTGAAATCTACCTTATCCGTGTGTGCATTTCCTCTCCACCTTCAAAATTTTATAATGTAACTTTTAAATCTGTTGCTAACTAAATTTAATGCCCGATGGCCACAGAATTAGTGCCAGTGCTACTGAAGCCAGGAATGCAGAAAAAGGAGTGGGCAGCATTGGTGGCCATTTTGGGCACAGACCAGTTAGCACCCCACGCTGGGAAAGATGTTAGTGCGGCTGTGCATGCATGTGTCTGAAGATTAGCAGAGGCCTGATAGTGATATCAATCAGGAGCTCTGATTGATTTAATGCACATTTTCCCAACACTGAGTGTGATGAATGGTATCGGTATAACTGCTGTAACTGTACCTTGCCTTTAATACATTCACTCATTAAGACCACGGTTTTTCCCCTGACGGCTGAGGCCCAGTCGGCTTTCAGCCGTATCAAGGCCAACATCATCAAGGCCGCCATGCACGGGGTGGACGAAACCATTCCCTTCCAGGTAGAAAGCGACGCATCAGACGTCGCCCTGGCTGCTACTCTCAATCAGGCGGGCAGACCAGTAGCGTTCTTCTCCCGAACCCTCACCGCCTCGGAAATCCGGCACTCTGCAGTCGAGAAGGAGGCACAAGCCATAGTGGAGGCTGTGCGGCACTGGAGGCATTACCTAGCCGGTAGGAGGTTCACCCTAGTCACCGACCAACGGTCGGTTGCCTTTATGTTCGATAACGCACAACGGGGCAAAATAAAGAATGACAAAATTCTGAGGTGGAGGATAGAGCTCTCCACCTATACGTACGATATTAAATATCGCCCGGGGAAGCTCAACGAGTCCCCGGATGCCCTGTCCCGCGGCACGTGCGCCAGCGCACAGTGCGGAGTGCAAACCACACTTCTATCGACCAGACAGGGCCTGCCTGATAAAGGCCTCTGGGCCCTTTGAGCGACTAAGTGTGGACTTCAAAGGGCCCCTCCCATCCACCAACCGCAACATCTATTTCCTCACCATGATCGATGAGTTTTCCCGCTTCCCTTTTGCTGTCCCCTGCCCCGATATGACCTCGCCTCCGTGATCAAGGCACTGCACAGCATCTTCACACTGTTTGGTTTCCCCGCTTATATCCACAGCGACCGGGGTACATCGTTCATGAGCGATGAGCTGTGTCGATATCTGCTCAGCAAGGGCATCGCC
This sequence comes from Scyliorhinus canicula, assembly GCF_902713615.1. Lineage (NCBI taxonomy): Eukaryota > Metazoa > Chordata > Chondrichthyes > Carcharhiniformes > Scyliorhinidae > Scyliorhinus > Scyliorhinus canicula. Next base: position 53,134,589 of record NC_052154.1, on the reverse strand, counting down.
TCGAGCTGAATGACAAGCTATAACCCGCGGGGAAACGGGCAGGTGGTGAGGGAGAACGCAACAGTTTTGAAGGCTGTCCTTCTAGCTCTACGGTCACGGAATCTCCCGATCGCCCGCTGGCAGGAGGTCCTACCTGATGCCCTACATTCCATTAGGTTGCTCCTCTGTATGGCCATAAATGACACCCCTCACAACCGTTTGTTTGTCTTCCCCAGGAAGTCCACCTCTGGGGTCTCGCTTCCTCGTTGGCTGACGACTAGCGCCTCCCCCCCCCCATAGCGCCCCCTTCCCCCCCGCCGGCACCGGCACCAATTACCCTAGCCACCCTGGATACCACCACCCCCCCCCCCCCGCTCCAAAGCGGGCAAAGGCTCGCAAAGCTCAGTCAACCGTGCTCCCGGATATACCACCACCGAAACCGACCGTATCCACGGCACCACCACTGGAGCGGAGAAGGTCAGCACGGACGGTCAGACCACCCAAAAGACTGAACTTATAACTCCACTTCACCCCCGACGGACTATGTGTTTTTTTTTAAACAGGGGGTGAATGTGATGAATGGTATCGGTATAACTGCTGTAACTGTACCTTGCCTTTAATACATTGGCCCTTTAAGACCGGGCTTGGAACCCTGGGGGACTCCGCCTCTGGCTTCGCCCCCAGGAAACTGTATATAAGGTGATGCTTACTGGGCAGCATGCTGTGAGCACACTTCTCGGCAGCTGTCCGGTTCTCTGGTAATTAAAGCCTTTGAATTACCAATCTTCTCTCCTCAGTGTGGATACCTCACTGAGTTTGTGGATCCAGTGACACCAATGCCAATCATTCATTTTGCTGCACAAGAGACATGCTGCTCAATGACACACCAGCGCCATTGAAAGGGCCAGCCATCCTATTTACATCTGAGGTGCTTTTTGACTTACTTCATCTGTGGCAATATTTGTGAAAATGATTTAACTTCTCTGTGAAGATCTGTAGGTGAGCTGGCGCAGTCATTCAGGAATGGAAGAGGATTTTGGCATCTGTACACACCATGTTTGTAACACATCTGCAGACTGTAGTGACCGTGACATGACTGAGAAATGGAGCAGAGACTGTGGAGAGGGGGATTTTTTGAAGAGGGAAGAGACGGGATCGCAACAGAAAGCTCCACAATGGATTTTCAGAAAGCACTTCTCACACCGACTTCTTATCCAGGAGCAATGCCTGAGGTGATTTGAATAGGAGTTGGTCACATAATTATTCCACATTGTTCAAGAGGACCTGTAGCCTCACAGCAGGGTGAAAACCGCTCCAACTGTGGCCATAACAGTTAGAATGGCATTAAACATCTTCATTATTAGATCATTATAGATGGGAGGATGGGGGGGCATGGTGCACAGTGGTTAACACTGCTGCCTCATGGCACTGAGGACCCAGGTTCGATCCTGGCCCTGGGTCACATAAGAACATAAGAACATAAGAACATAAGAACATAAGAACATAAGAACTAGGAGCAGGAGTAGGCCATCTGGCCCCTCGAGCCTGCTCCGCCATTCAATTAGATCATGGCTGATCTTTTGTGGACTCAGCTCCACTTTCCGGCCCGAACACCATAACCCTTAATCCCTTTATTCTTCAAAAATCTATCTATCTTTACCTTAAAAACATGTAATGAAGGAGCCTCAACTGCTTCACTGGGCAAGGAATTCCATAGATTCACAACCCTTTGGGTGAAGAAGTGCCTCCTAAACTCAGTTCTAAATTTACTTCCCCTTATTTTGAGGCTATGCCCCCTAGTTCTGCTGTCACCCGCCAGTGGAAACAACCTGCCCGCATCTATCCTATCTAGTCCCTTCATAATTTTAAATGTTTCTATAAGATCCCCCCTCATCCTTCTAAATTCCAACGAGTACAGTCCCAGTCTACTCAACCTCTCCTCATAATCCAACCCCTTCAGCTCTGGGATTAACCTAGTGAATCTCCTCTGCACACCCTCCAGCGCCAGTACGTCCTTTCTCAAGTAAGGAGACCAAAACTGAACACAATACTCCAGGTGTGGCCGCATTAACACCTTATACAATTGCAACATAACCTCCCTAGTCTTAAACTCCATCCCTCTAGCAATGAAGGACAAAATTCCATTTGCCTTCTTAATCACCTGTTGCACTTGTAAACCAACCTTCTGTGACTCATGCACTAGCACACCCAAGTCTCTCTGAACAGCGGCATGCTTTAATATTTTATCGTTTAAATAATAATCCCGTTTGCTGTTATTCCTACCAAAATGGATAACCTCACATTTGTCAACATTGTATTCCATCTGCCAGACCCTAGCCCATTCACTTAACCTATCCAAATCCCTCTGCAGACTTCCAGTATCCTCTGCACTTTTCGCTTTACCACTCATCTTAGTGTCATCTGCAAACTTGGACACATTGCCCTTGGTCCCCAACTCCAAATCATCAATGTAAATTGTGAACAATTGTGGGCCCAACGATCCATATGGAGTTTGCACATTTTCCCCGTGTCTGCGTGGGTTTCACCCCCACATCTCAAAGATGCGCATTGTAGGTGGATTGGCCATGCTAAATTGCCCCTTGGAAAAAAAATAATTGGGTACTCGAAATTAAAAAAAATATGTAGATAGGAGGAGCCAAAGTGGGAAACATTTCTCCACAATGCAGATCATTGATGCATCTGGAAGTTGACCGAGCTCTTACATGTGAAGAGATGCAATTACAATGTGTTCTCTCTTAGCAGAGAAAGTCAGGATGAGCAGGCAGGTGGCTTTACCTGGATATAAGCCATGCACGTAACTCTGTAGTTCTCATATATTAAAGATGATGTGGAGATGCCGGCGTAGGACTGGGGTGAGCACAGTAAGAAGTCTTACAACACCAGGTTAAAGTCCAACAGGTTTGATTCAAACACTAGCTTTCGGAGCACTCTCCTTCCTCAGGTGAATGAAGAGGTAGGTTCCAGAAACATATATATGGACAAAGATGCAAAACGATACTTTGAATGCAAGTCTTTGAAGGTATTTAAGTCCTTACAGGTCCAAACGGAGCAACTGTGATTATCCCTCTGTCCAGTTGCTCCGTTTGACGCGGTTGATGCGGCGCCAGTCAGGGGTCGTTGAAAGAGTGAAGCAGTGATTCTCCGCGGATGAGCGGCTGAGCTCCCGCCGGCGTGGTTCATGTATGGTTCCACCCAGCGGGAGCTCGGAGTCGCAGCTGTGGTGGCCGTCCCGGTGGGGGGGGGTGGGGATCCGTCACCGGGTGGGGGCCTCCATGACGGGCAGGTAGGTGCGCGCAATCTGGGGGGGGAGTGTCTACTTCTTCAGTGCCAGCCCGCTGGGTGGGTCCGCCATGGCGCGCGAGGCCAGCACCGCAGGCGGCCGCCATGCGCATGTGCGGACCCGCGGCCGGAAGTGCACGGCCCCGTATCGCCAGCTAGAGCTGCATGGAGCACTCCAGGGCCCGGCAAGCCTCCTGAAAAATGGAGAATCACTCTGGACTTTCTAGAAAAAAGTCTGGAGTTATTCGCGCCCGTTTTCTTGAGGGCATGGGGACATAGCCCCATTATTGGAGAATCCCGCCCATGGTCTTCAACCCGGTGGGGGTGAATGGGGTATTTGAGGACTTTTACAGAGGCTATATGATTCGAATCCCCCCCGGCTGGGGTGGCGGGAATGAGGTGTTTTTTAGACAGGTCGGAGTTCTCCAAGGTGGAGGAGGACCTGGTAGAGGGGCTGGGAGTGCCCATTGGATTGGTTGAGGTGATGGAGGGTATGGGGTTGATGCAGGCGGGGAAGGCCCTGGGCATGGATGGCTTCCGGTGGAATTTCATAAGAAGGTTACCTTGGGTCCCTGTTGGTAAGGGCATTAAATTAGGCAAAGGAGAAGGGTGAGCTCCACCTGCAGGCCTCAATTTCCTTAATGTTAAAGAAGGATAAGGACCTGGAGCAGTGTGGGTCCTACCGTCCAATTTCATTGCTGAATGTAGATGCTAAGTTGCTGGCTAAGATTTTGGCCTCATGGATTGAGGACTATGTGTCGGGGGTGATAGGGAAAGACCAGACGGGATGTGCAAAGGGGAGGCATCTGTCAGCCAATATTAGGCATTTGTTAAACTTTATAATGGTGCCCCCGGAGGGACGGAATGTGGAGCTAGTGGTCACTATGGACGCGGAGAAGGCATTTGACCGAGTAGAATGAGCCTACTTGTGGGAGGTGCTGGGGCCGTTTGGGTTCGGCCAAGGGTTTGTGGATCGGGTCCAGTTGTTGTACCAGGTGTCAGCAGCGAGTGTACAGATGAACCGGGTGAGTTTGGGGTATTTTAGGTTGCATCGTGGGACGAGGCAGAGATGCCCACTCTCCCCACTGCTTTTTGCTTTGATGATAGAGCCATTGGCAATGGCGCTCAGAGCATTCAGGCGTTGGCAGCGGATAGTCTGGGGGATGATGGAGCATAGGGTCTCACCGTATGCAGACAATTTGTTACTGTATATATCAAACCCACTGGAAGGTATTGGGGGGGATCATGGGCAAATTGGAGGAATTTGGCCAGATCTCTGGGTATAAGTTAAAGATGGGGAAAAGTGAGGTCTTCCCGATCCAGGCGAGGGGGCAGGAGAGGAGGCTGGGTGAGCTGCTGTTCAAGGTAATGGGGACAGGTTTCAGGTATCTGGGCATTCAAGTGCGCGGGGATGGGGGCAGCTACATAAATTCAATTTGGCACGACTGGTAGAGCAAATGAAGGGAGATTTTAAGGGGTGGGATGTGCTCCCACTGTCGTTGGTAAGGTGGGTGCAGTCTGTAAAGATGTCGGTTCTCCCGAGGTTTTTAGTTGTGTTTCAGAACCTCCCGATTTTTATTACAAAGGCTTTTTTTAGGACGGTTAATGCACTGATCTTGGCGTTTGTGTGGGCGGATAAAGCCCCACGGGTGAAGAAGGTGCTGCTAGAGTGGGGATGTACGGGGGGGGCAGGCTGGCATTGCCAAATTTAATGAATTATTACTGGGTAGAAAATATAGCCATGGTAAGGAAATGGGTAGTGGGAGAAGGGTCGGTATGGGAGCAGATGAAGGCAGCTTTGTTTAAGGGCACTAGCTTGGAGGCACTGTTGACGGTGCCTCGGCCATTCTTGCCGGCCAGGTACTCCACTAGTCCGGTGGTGGTGGCGGCCCTGAGAGTGTGGGGACAGTGGGCAACTGAGGCTGGAGGGGGCCTCGGTTTGGGCACTGATCTGCGGGAACCATACGTTCACTCCGGGTAGGCTAGACGCAAGGTTCCATGGTGGCGGCGGAAGGGGATTGAGCGGTTTGGGGACCTATTTGTTGGGGCAGCTTTTCAAGCTTGGAGGGGTTGGTAGAGAAGTATGATCTGCCCAGCGGGAATGGGCTCCATACTTGCAGGTGAGGGACTATGTGAGGAAACAGGTGCCATCCTTTCCTGAGGGTTGTAGGACAAGGTAGTGTCGAAAACAGGGGTTGGTGAGGGCAGAGCGTCGGAGATTTATAAAGAGCAAATGGACTAGGGGGGGGAGCCCCAACAGGAGAAGTCAAGCACAAGTGGGGGGAAGAGCTGGGGAGCGAGCTGGAGGCTGGGCTGCGGAGGAAGGCTTTGAGGAGAGTGAACGGGTCCTCTTTGTGTGCTAGGCTTAGCTTTATTCAATTCAAGATAGTCCACAGGGCACATATGATGGTGGCCAGGCTGAGTAGATGTTTTGAGGGGGTGGAGGATAGGTGTGTGTGGTATGCGCGTGGGCCCGCGAACCATATCTACATGTTTTGGGCCTGTCCGAAGCTAGAGGTTTGCTGACGTTATGTCTGAGGTGTTGAGGGTGAAGGTTGTCCCGGGTCCAGAAGTGGCAATCTTTGGAGTGTCAGAAGACCCGGGAGTCCAGGGGGTGAAAGAGGCTGATGTGCTGGTCTTGGCCTCTGTGGTAGCCCGGAGACGGATCTTGCTGGAGTGGAGAGGCTCTTGGCTGATGAAACAGGGGGTGTGGGTGAGTGACCTCGCGGAATACCTCAGGTTGGAAAAGATCAAGTTCGCCTTTAGAGGGAGGGTGGAAGGGTTTGCAGGGAGATGGAAACCGTTTATTGACTACTTCAAGAATAGTTAAGAAGTCGGCAGGGAGAGAGGGAGTGCGGTGGGTGGGGGGGGGGGGGAGCGTTAGTTATTTATTTGCTATGTGAATTCCTGTTTGTTCTCTTTTTGGCTGTGGTTGTGTTTGATGTATATATACAAATGCCTTAATAAAAACATTTTTTTTAAAAACAAAGGCATTGTTGAAGTGGCAGTGGTATGAGGATGAATGCTGTCATTCTGAGGGAATATATGGTTCCCGCAATCTTAGTCACCCCACTGAAATCCACAAGCATAATGACCATGTTCTGAGCTTGCAGGAAAGATTGGATGGTTTCCACCTATTCTACAGGAGAAGTTGAGACATCAGTTAGCATCACAACAGGTCAGCAGGTGCTGTCATGGAGTTGGCCATCACTTGAACACTGGAAAATATGGGCTTCAATTTCTGTGTGATGCTGTGGTGCCCCTTAGGAGCCAAACCACTCCATGCTCCTTGACATTGGCAGTGGGCTGTCTGCAAGCTTGCCAATGTATCAAGCATAGTGATGTGCATTTTCCTCAGCATTCTCTCACAGGCCTCCCCATCAAAGTCCCCACCCGAGTCCCCTGTAGCAGAACTACTTCTGTGACCCCATCCTTCATTGAGCTGGCACACAAGCCAACCTTTCCTCCTGGCCTTGCAGTAGCTCACTGATGCCCACTGACTCACCTTGTGTGGATTCTGACACTATTTAGCTGCTAAAATTCGCCAAGTGCCAGTATCTGAACTTGATATCTGCAAGAAGCAAATCAAGTGTCAGGACTTCTACATCAAACTTGTGCTACTGCTCTCTCCTTTCTCCTGAAGCTGGTCCGGTGGCAGTTCCTGGGTGTATAAAATTTGGAAATCAGAAGGAAAGAGTGATAGTAATAGAAGCAAGGTGGGTAGGGGGATGAGGGGGGGTGGTGGCGGTGGTAAAGCAATAGATCCATGGTCGCAACATCTGGACCTTGCACCTCATGCCAGATAGCAGGATGAGGATACGGTAACAGTGGAGGGATAAGACAGGAACGTAATGTCACCCTCACCCTGTTCTCAGCATTGCTAGATAAAAGTGGCTCTGTTGCAGCCAGATCTGTGCTGTCCACTGCCACTTCTGTTTTCTCATCTGTCTTGTGCCACCTTGTCCGCAAGTGACTGTGTCACTATAGGTTCAAGTTATATGCCTGCCATGACTGAATAGCTGGGGGCATGTGGAGGCACCAAGCAGTGGGTACGAGGCAGCATTATTGAATGGTTTATGAAGGTGAGATGCAGTAGCTGTATATAAGTCATGAGTTCTGACTGCTCGGGATTGCTGATGGGTTAGTGACAGGGCTGTGGTATGAGCAGTGTGAGGGTTTGGTGGTGTGATGGGCATGAGAGGCAATGTAAAGATATATCCATTGACATTGGCCACACATGTGAGGTCGTTGAACCTTTTCCAGCACAGCCACCATGTCCTTGATGTCAGACTCCTTGCATTGATGTCCCTGGCTGCCTGCTCCCATTCCCTTTGGAGGGCATTCCTTGGAGGCTGCCTCTTTTCATCAATAGGTTCACTGCCCACAGTTCCTAGTTCTGCCTTCCTGTATCAATAGTCCTGTATAGTTTCTGTATCAATAGATATCAATAGTCTGTCTGCCCTTAAAATGCTAATTCACTCCTTAATTAATACGTACCATCCCAGCTTCATACTTCTGATCAGCCAACTCTGCCCTTGTTACTTTCCCTATGATGTAACTAGACCCTTCCATCTCCAAATGCTGGACCTGTTTCCATAGTACACCAGTACTATGCCTTTTACACTGAATCACTTCCTTTAGTAAGTATCCAGTCTCCTGTGTCCATTCTCTCTATCCCCAACTTTCCAATAGGTGCATGTGTGATATTGTCAAGTTGTAAAAAGGTAATAGGCATTGTTGCATTCTTCCATTAGATTTGCAAAAATATTACTAACTTTGTTGAGTTTAGTATTAGTACATGAAGGTGATTTAAAGATTAAGTTTATCACTGATGCTCCCTAAAATATGCAAGTAAATAAAATGGAACGAGAAAGGAGAAATTTCAGAAACTTCTCTTCCTGGTGTGGGCAAGTTTCCATTCGTCAATGAAAAAAGGTTCACCAGTGGATCAAACAACAGAAGAATTTTACATAAAGTAGGGGGAATGTCGTGCCAAGAAGAGAATTACTTTCGAGAACACGAACAATACTGTGAAATATCAATAATACTTGTGGATTTAGAAGAGATTGAGACACAACGCTACCGTACAGATGCATGACAGCTATGTCGCTAAGTCATTCAAAAGAAGTCTCTAAAAGTGAGTTGTGTTTAGCCAAGGTCAAATCTTTTTCACTGGCAATTTTGGAGACAAAGACATCCATTAATAACAGTAAGATTATGTTTACATAATTAACAATTATCTTCATTAGCCGCTTCTGCTTTTGTTGGGCATGTTTTTTTGGCCTCACGGAATTACTGACAAGTTACCTTCAGAACCCGCTTCCGATAGTTCCAGTGAAATACTCAGGGAGTCCGGTAATAATAGCTTCATTGAAAATCTGGAGGCAGTTTCGCCAACACTTCGGGTTGGGGGCAGGGTCAAGGGAAACGCCTATTCGGAGGAACCACAGATTTGTGCCAGGGAGGTGGGATGGAAATTTCCGGAAATGGGAAGAGAAGGGGATTAAGGCGCGAAAAGATTTGTTTCGTAGGGGTCAGTTTGCAGGATTGAAGGAGCTGGAAGCGAAGTATGGGCTGGAGCAGGGAGAAATGTTTAGATACATGCAAGTTCGGGATTTTGCCAGAAAGGAGATACCGAGCTTCCCGGAGGAACCGGCCTCCACATTGCTGGAGGACATGCTGACGACAAGGGGACTGGAGAAGGGGGTATTGTCAGCGGTTTACGTAGCTATTTTGGAAGAGGATAAGGCACCACTGGAAGAGATGAAAGCAAAGTGGGAGGAAGAGTTGGGAGAGGATATGGAGGAGGGGTTCTGGTGTGAGATGCGCCGGAGAGTAAATGCCTCCACCTCATGTGTGAGGTTGGAGCTGATACAGCTGAAGGTGGTATACAGCACACACCTCGCGAGGATGAGCCGATACTTTGAAGGAGTAGAAGATGTGTGTGAGCGTTGCGGTGGGGGGGGGGGGGGGGGGGGGGGGCGCTAATCACGTTCATATGTTTTGGTCCTGCCCAAAGCTAGAGGATTACTGGAAGGAGGTTTTTAGGGTAATCTCCAAGGTGGTGCATGTTAAACTGGACCCAGGTACCCGGGTGGCCATATTCGGGGTGTCGGACCAGCCAGGGTTGGAAACGGGTGCGGAGGCAGATATCGTAGCCTTCGCCTCGTTGATCGCCTGAAGGCGGATTCTGTTGGGATGGAGAGCAGCCTCTCCACCCTGTGCCCTGGCGTGGCGGGGAGACCTGTTGGAATTCTTGACTCTTGAGGCCGTGTGTATTAAGGTGACTATGGGTAATCCCTGATTCCTTTTTGTCAGTTTTTTATGTAAACATGCGGGCTAATGTTTGGGGGTTGGTGGGAGGATGGGATTGTTATTATTGTTATGGGGATTGACATATTTGTTGCTGATTATTGTTTATTGTTGCTGGGTGTAAATTTGGGAGAAAATGTGAAAAAGGAGGAGAATAAAAATATATTTTTTAAAAAGTTACCTTCAGAATGTCAAGTAAACAGTGGTTAGCACGGCTGCCTCACGACGTCGAGTACCCGGGTTCGATTCCGGCTCCGGGGCACTGTCCATGTGGAGTTTGCACATTCTCCCCCTATCTGCGTGGACCTCACCTCCAGAACCCAAAGATGTGCAGGGCAGGTGGATTGGCCATGCTAAATTGCACCTTAATTGGAAAAATTCTTTGAAAAAAGAATGTCAAATAAAGCAACTTTTAGGTAAAACACCAGATACATGTGAATGAAGAGGTAACCGATAATAGGCATTTATGTAAATGCTAGCTATTTTTGATTTTAAAAAAGACAGTAAGTCCTTGGCAGCCTGTATGGATTAGTTATTAAATGACCCAAGTGTTAAAAAATGACCATCTTAGATCATCCTTTAGTCATATAGTGTTTAAAATTATATCAGTCAAAGAAGATAATAGTTGTATTTCAAGTGCTATACGTCCAAATAAAAGTAAAATTAAAATTTTCAAATTCTTTACTCATTACCATCAGTGAAAATATTTTGTTCCAATTATGTACAAATATTTAATGTTAAAACTTTTACAGGGAGTGACTTTAGGAAACAAACTAATGGAAAGCACATTTGCTTCTTGAAAAGAGGAAAGAGTAAAAAGTGCTTTCTTCATAACTTTTGAAATCCGCAACTTCATTCCCGTGAAGGGATGGGACCATTTATGATGATTTTGCTTTAATATGCTTCGTTCCACATTTCCCCCAACCTCCATTAAATCTCATTCTACTTTCACAGCTTCATTCAAAATGCTGGCCAGGTCTGACCAGGCAATTGACTTCTCTGTGACATTATCCAAACAACGGGTAATCTTGGCATGGTGGTGGCGGTGGGGGGAGGAGGTGGGGGTGGGGGAGGGGGGGGGGTGTGGAGGGGGGGAGCTCCCCTACGATTTTTATCAACCTTGAGTTGTGGAACTCTTCTGCCATGAGTCACTTCATTTACAAGCTTGCTGAAACATAGCAAACTCAGTTGTCGAGGTTAGTTACATTTAAATGGGAATCAAGCTCCAGCCCTTGGGTAGGGGTGAGTGATGATGATTCACGAAACATAAATTTAAGAACAATTTTAGCTAGTTGTAATTCCAAATAAATTTTAGATTAATGACAAGCTAGATACCGCAATCAGTTATATATATGACCACTAACATTTTTCCTAAAGTTCTTGTGTATAATGTACCATTGTCGGCAGCACATTAATTAGTTTAAGAGTTCATAAATACTTTTGCCAGGCAGTTGCTTAATTTCTTGTTCTATGTGAAGCTACAAGGCAACTTTGATTTATTTAAAACAATAATGTTCTAAGGACTTTGTGGGACTCGGTTTTGGGGCCTGTGTTGGATGTCGCATAATAGTAAAATCTACAATGGAGGGAAAAACAGACTCAATTTGTCAATAGATGCAGACAGAACTGTTATTGTGTTTTGAGTTTATCCCAGCATTTAAGTTGTTTCCACTTGTATTTGTGCAACAAAAAAAAATTGGCTAAAGTTTTCAAGTTTAAAAAAAAAGATGAGCTTAATTGAAAAGCATTGCCCAACCGAAGATAAAAAGAAAGGTTGAACAGGCGGTGTTCTGAGAATTCATTTTTACAGAACAAGTACTTTGTGGATTTTTTCCCCCAATTAAATTTCAGGAGAGTTTGTTGGCAAGAATAGATACTGATTGCTTGCTTCCAGCAAAAAAAAGGGAGGAGGAAAGACTACAAAATAAAAGTTTTGGCTGATTAATTCACTGGAAAGGCTTTTCTCGCTGTGTAGTTTTCTCAAACCCATAAGCTCTTGAGCATCTTGAGTGCAAATTTAATTATGTCCTTAATAAGCCGAATCAGCTCTGAAGAAATGTCTGTCCCTGCGAAAGATGATGATGTAATGCACTAATAAGGAGCAGCAAAACCTCTTCACATCGATGCCAGTAGATGACCTTGTCTCCCAAAGTTTTACATTTCAGTTCATGTTCTGAAAGCTGATATGGATGATCAGGTCTGGCTCTGGTTCAAAAGCAGTTCAGGGTGGGGAGAGGAGGTGCGGGGGTGGGGGAGAGATAGAGAGAGGGGAAAAAAACAGTCAACAGAGCAGTTTCTATGGATTTTCTGTTTCTTGCTGATTTTCCATAGTTTTTTATTCTGACATCATTACCCAGAACGAACAGGCTCCAACTCATACAGTAAATGCTCACAGAATGACAAATTTCAGATGCAATGGGAACAATGAAACGTATAAGGAAAGCAATGAAAATTCATTTGTATAAGCCTGCTCCCCTACTGCGGAATTTTCAATTATATATATCTAATTATGCCTGTCAGTTGGTGAATTGAAAAAAGAAATTCTTTGTCCCTCCTTTTTGTCTCTTCGTCATCTCTTCTGTTAGAACGATTACAGCACACTTATACAACTAATTGCCTTACGGCTTATTAGTACTACAATTATGCAGCCTAGGATTCTTGTGTGAACAGCCATCTGCATAAAGTGACACTATTCAAAACTATCCATAATTTAACTAGCGTTATTCCAAAGCACTGAGTCCAGACAATTGGTCGGCCTCCATATTTCATACCCACTCTGGCAAGGGAGTATTTTTTGTCCAGCATTTCACCTCTTTAAACCCACTGTGAATCTGAAAGAAAGAAAGTGCCCAGAATGCTAGTAAAAGGGATGAACTGAAGCATGGATAATGCTCATTCCTTCTTTGGTAATTTTTCTTCAAATTTTATACCACTGGGCAATTTTTGTTTCTTTTCAAACTGCTGAGAAAGTGCAGATGGTTTGGACCACACAGAAATCTGTTTCTTATGTTCTTCTTGGGCATAATGGAGGACATTGTGAAAATCGATACATTACTGGTGATTGTTAGTGATATTCATAGCTGCTCTTACTGAGAAAAAATGTGAGGCAGATCACTCAGGCATTCAGTTCGTAAAAGCAAAGAGTCACTTCTTTGTAGTTCATATTCATTTACTTATGCTTTCTTTGAAGCCACAACCGAAACCCGGCAAAAAAGAATAATAGCAGAAGAGAAAAAAAAATTTGAAGAATATAAGTAGATTTATTGAGCACTTTCTCAAAAAAAAAACCAACCGACTGCACTGGCTGATATATTACCAAAACCCCATCTGCCATGTTTGTAACAGAATGAAGAATGAAACCTTTGACAGAAACAGCTAAATTTGTCATGTGATCTCAATAAAAGAATAACTGCTTTGAATAGCACTGAAGCCTAGGAAAATTGTTTACTGACCATGCAATAACCACCAGGCCAATGCTTAAAAAAAATCAATATGAAGCAAGAAAACATTGTAAAGGATAAAAAATCCTGTAAATATTAAATGCATCTTCAAACGTTGTTTTGGTTCCAACTCACCTGACTGCCAAACTAATTTTTAAGGTCTAAACAGCAATGCAAATCTTTTTTTTTTTGCGATAATCTTATTTTAAAGCGACAAAAGCTATCTTGGAATAACTTTGGTGATAATCTTTTAATATCAGAATTGTTTTATGTTCCTTACATAGCCATGGTTCTAAAGGAAACTAATTTGAAAAAGAGTATGTTACCAGGACATCAGGGTTAAAATGCTTGTAGCTGGTAATAAATTAACACACTATTTCACTTCCTTTTCTCTAACAAAGCGGCCGTTTGTCCACCTAACTTACATTCAATTGTGAGTTATATTTCCCGGATTGCAAGTACATTCAATTGCAAATTATTCGGCAGTATTAATTCTGCCGTTTTAACTACCTTGAGAACTAATAAAGAATGCAAAGTACAGCAAACATCTGGCTTCCGGACTAAGAAGTGCTCAGATTCTCAAAGAGGTTTAACTGACAAAATAGTTGGTTATTAACATTAGAATTGCTTTACTTGCCTTTGGAAAAGGAACAAGGGATCCATTATATTGCAGAAGTGTATTAAATTTAAATTGTTGCTTATTTCCAAATTTGTTTTTGAGCATTCAGAAACATGCAGCTTCTGTTAGCGATGTTGTTTTAGTGTTAGTGTATTGATGCTACATGGTGTGATCGGATTCAGGGTCTCCCCCCCCGGCAGCCCTCCAACTCCCAATTCCTCACCACATCTCTTACCACCATTCCTCATGTGGAGAGCTCCCAATCTTAACTAAACTGCCCAGGACAATGAAAAGTGCAGGTGAGATGCTTCTTTGAAGGAAGATGACGAAATGGAGAACTTACTCAGCTTGCATTATAGTTTTGCTTTCAAAGAAAAGGAGAAAAATATGCATGATCAAAATATTGAAAATACAGCTGCGTAACATTCTTTCAAACAAAAATCTTTTAACTTGTAGATTGCAAAGATACGTTTGGGGTTTCTTGGTGAACTTCTGTCAGGTTTGATGGTGTTTCTATTTGAGGTTTGGGTGGGAGGTGTCCTTTTCATTTGCCACGGTTGGGGGAGTGTCGGGGAAAGTGGGGGAGACAGGCCGAGCGGCCGGGAACCACCCACTATGACAGGGTGATGCCCACGCAACGGATGCCAATACGGCGGCCATGTTGATATGTACCCACACCGCCGTGGCTGCTGCAGCTGGTGGGGGGGGGGGGGGGGGGAGGGGGGGGAAGCCCTCCAGGGTCGGGGGAGTTTCGAGGAAGGTAGGGGAGACAGGCTGAGCGGGCGGGAACCCCCTGCCATGACAGGGTGATGCCCACGTAACGGACGCCAATACGGTGGCCATGTTGATGGGCACCCACACCGGGCGCTGGCTCATCACAGGCATCATGGCCGTTTGGGTGTTTGCCGGGCCCCTCGCCGGCCACCCCCCGCCCCTGATAGCAGCATCCACCGGAGGTAAAGATGCAGGGCCACACCCACAGCAGCCCCCAGTGAGGGGTGTGCTATGGAACGGTGGCCCTGGCAGGACGGACACACGATAGGTGCGACCGCACTGACGGGGCGGGGGAAGGGGGGCATGCATGGCTGGGGCGCAAGGTGGCAACCGGGTCAACCAGTGGGCCATGGCACCTGGTTGTAGCCGGCTGTATGCTCCATGTTAACATTTCGATTCCCCTCACCCCCTGCAGATCATAATGTTTGGCCACCACCCAGCGATGTTGGCTGCCGTGGCGGGGGCCGCTGCCCTGCATGTGGCCCTGTGGGAGGCTGAGCGGGGGCGGCTCTGAGAGGAGGCAGAGGCTGTAGCAGAGGAGCAGGCCGCAGAGGGGCATGTACCAGCCGTTCAGGCTGGAGGGCCGCCTGCCCAACAGGCTGAGGAGGAGGAGGAGGCACCAGACGAGGGGGAGCCACAGGACGAGGATAATGATGAGGAGGAGGGGGAGGGGGAGGAGGGTGAGTTGGTGGTGGTGCCACGGTGGCACCCGATCAGGCCCCGTGTGTACCGGCGCTGCATGTCCTTCCAGGAACTCCCGAACAGGGCATGCAAGAGGAAACTGAGGATGAGCCAGGAAACCGTGGCCCACAAATGCCACATGACGGGGCACCTGGCACTACGTGGGACTGGAGGACACCCTCTCCCGGTGGCCATCAAAGTTACAGTCGCCCCAACCTTCGACAACACGGGGTCGTTCCAGTCGCCGAGGGGGGACCTGTCCGGCTTCTCCCAGGTATCGGTGCACAGGTACGTCCATGCCGTGATGGACATCCTGTATGACATTGCGGACCGGTGCACCAGGATGCCCGGGCAGCGGGTTTCGCTGCCGTCGCCAGGATACCCATGGTTCAGGGGGTAATCGATGGGGTGCACATCGCCCTGCGGCCACCATCGTATAACAGGCCGATGTTCATAGTTACCACTCCATGAATGTGCAGGTGGTCAGACCTTGCATGTCTGCGCCAGGTACCCGGACAGTGTGCATGACTCTTTTGTATTGGCGCAATCATTCATCCCCTGCATGTTCGAGGGACACCCCTCATGGCTGCGGGACTGGTGCTCGGCAACAGGGGTTACCCATTGCGGTCTTGGCTGATGATGCCTATACGGAGGCCACAGACTGACGCAGGGCACCGCTACAATAGGCCTACTGTGCGACCAGGGGTGTGGTTGAGAGGTGTTTGGGGTCCTGAAAATGCGCTTGAGGTGCCTGGACCGTACTGGAAGGACACTCCAGTATGACTCAAGGAGGGTTGGCTGCATCGTTGTTGTCAGCTGCGTGCTCCGCAATATAGCCCAGCAGAGGGGCGATGTGCAGGAGGAGGATGAGGGGGATGAAGAGGATAAGGAGGAGGGGCAGGCCTCTCCAGACGAGGAGGGACCTGAGGGCTGGAGATGGGAGAGAGGCGGCACTACGCCAGCGGCAGTGCCCGCGAGCACGGGACGAGTTAATAGCCGCACGTTTCACCAAATAGGGGGGTTCTCTGATGCAGGGGCACGGACACCACAGAACGGCACCACCTCACCACCCACCACACTAACTTCCCCCATCACCCACCACACTAACTTCCCCCATCACCCACCACACTCACCTCCCCCACCACCGACCACACTCACCTCCCCCACCACCGACCACACTAACTTCCCCCATCACCCACCACACTCACCTCCCTCACCACCCACCACACTAACTTCCCCCATCACCCACCACACTCACCTCCCTCACCACCCACCACACTAACTTCCCCCATCACCCACCACACTCACCTCCCTCACCACCGACCACACTCACCTCCCTCACCACCGACCACACTAACCTCCCTACCGACCACACTCACCACCCCCATCACCCGCCACACTCACCTCCCTCACCACCGACCACACTAACTTCCCCCATCACCGACCACACTCACCTCCCTCACCACCGACCACACTCACCTCCCTCACCACCCACCACACTCACCTCCCCCATCACTCACCACACTCATCTCCCTCACCACCGACCACACTAACCTCCCTACCGACCACACTCACCACCCCCATCACCCACCACACTCACCTCCCTCACCACCCACCACACTCACCACCCCCATCACCCACCACACTCACCTCCCTCGTCACCCACCACACTCACCTCCCTCACCACCCACCACACTCACCACCCCCATCACCCACCACACTCACCTCCCCCATCACCCACCACACTCACCACCCCCATCACCCACCACACTCACATCCCCCACCACCGACCACACTCACCTCCCCCATCACCCACCACACTAACCTCCCCCATCACCCACCACACTCACCTCCCTCACCACCCACCACACTCACCACCCCCATCACCCACCACACTCACCTCCCTCACCACCCACCACACTCACCTCCCCCATCACTCACCACACTCATCTCCCTCACCACCGACCACACTAACCTCCCTACCGACCACACTCACCACCCCCATCACCCACCACACTCACCTCCCTCACCACCCACCACACTCACCACCCCCATCACCCACCACACTCACCTCCCTCGTCACCCACCACACTCACCTCCCTCACCACCCACCACACTCACCACCCCCATCACCCACCACACTCACCTCCCCCATCACCGACCACACTCACCTCCCCCATCACCCACCACACTAACCTCCCCCTCACCCACCACACTCACCTCCCTCACCACCCACCACACTCACCACCCCCATCACCCACCACACTCACCTCCCTCACCACCCACCACACTCACCACCCCCATCACCCACCACACTCACCTCCCTCACCACCCACCACACTAACTTCCCCCATCACCCACCACACTCACCTCCCTCACCACCCACCACACTAACTTCCCCCATCACCCACCACACTCACCTCCCTCACCACCCACCACACTAACTTCCCCCATCACCGACCACACTCACCTCCCCCATCACCGACCACACTAACCTCCCCCATCACCCAACACACTCACCTCCCCCATCACCGACCACACTCACCACCCCCACCACCCACCACCCACCACCTCCCTCACCACCGACCACACTCACCTCCCCCATCACCCACCACAATAACCTCCCTCACCACCGACCACACTCTCCTCACTCACCACCGACCACACTCACCTCCCCCCACCACCGACCACACTCACCTCCCCCATCACCCACCACACTCACCTCCCTCACCACCTACCACACTCACCTCCCTCACCACCGACCACACTCACCTCCCCCATCACCCACCACACTCACCTCCCTCACCACCTACCACACTCACCTCCCTCACCACCGACCACACTCACCTCACCCATCACCGACCACACTCACCTCCCTCACCACCGACCACACTCACCTCACCCATCACCGACCACACTCACCTCCCTCACCACCGACCACACTCACCTCCCTCACCACCGACCACACTCACCTCCCTCACCACCGACCACACTCACCTCCCCCACCACCGACCACACTCACCTCCCTCACCACCGACCACACTCACCTCACCCATCACCGACCACACTCACATCCCCCACCACCCACCACACTCACCTCACCCATCACCGACCACCCTCACCTCCCTCATCACCCACCACACTCACCTCCCCCATCACCCACCACACTCACCTCCCCCACCACCGACCACCCTCACCTCCCTCATCACCCACCACACTCACCTCCCCCATCACCCACCACACTCACCTCCCCCATCACCCACCACACTCACCTCCCTCACCACCGACCACACTAACCTCCCCCACCACCAACCACCTCACCACCCACCACCTCACCACCCACCACCTCACCACCCACCACCTCAACACCCACCACCTCACCACCCACCACCGACCACACTCACATCCCCCATCACCGACCACAGTCACCTCCCCCACAACCGACCACATTAACCTCCCCCACCCCCGACCACACTCACCTCCCCCATCACCCACCACCCACCACCTCACCACCCACCACCGACCACACTCACATCCCCCATCACCGACCACAGTCACCTCCCCCACAACCGACCACACTAACCTCCCCCACCACCGACCACACTCACCTCCCCCACCACCTCACCACCCACCACCTCACAACCCACCACCGACCACACACATCCCGCATCACCGACAACACTCACCTCCCCCACCACCGACCACACTCACCTCCCCCACCACCGACCACACTCACCTCCCTCACCACCGACCACACTCACCTCCCCCACCACCGACCACACTAACTTCCCTCATCACCCACCACACTCACCTCCCCCACCACCGACCACACTCACCTCCCCCACCACCGACCACACTCACCTCCCCTATCACCCACCACACTCACCTCCCCATCACCCACCACCCACCACCTCACCACCCACCACCTCACCACCCACCACCCACCACCCTCACCTCCCCCATCACCGACAACACTCACCTCCCCCATCACCGACAACACTCACCTCCCTCACCACCGACCACACTCTCCTCCCTCACCACCAACCACACTCACCTCTCCCACCACCGACCACACTCACCCCCCCCACCACCGACCACACTAACCTCCCCCATCACCCACCACCCACCACCTCACCACCCACCACCTCACCACCCACCATACTCTCCTCCCTCACCACCGACCACACTAAACCCCCCCACCACCCACCACACTCACCTCCCCCATCACCGACCACACTCACCTCCCCCACCACCGACCACACTCACCTCCCTCACCACCGACCACACTCACCTCCCCCACCACCTCACCACCCACCACCGACCACACTAACCTCCCCACCACCGACCACACTAACCTCCCCCACCACCCACCACACTCACCTCCCCCTCCACCGACCACACTCACCTCCCTCACCACCGACCACACTCACCTCCCCCACCACCCACCACCCTCACCTCCCCCATCACCGACAACACTCACCTCCCCCACCACCGACCACACTAACCTCCCCCCACCACCCACCACACTCACCTCCCCCATCACCCACCACCCACCACCCTCACCACCCACCACCGACACAATCACCTCCCCCATCAACGACACACTCACCCTCCCCCACCACCTCACCACCCACCACCTCACAACCGACCACCCTCACCTCCCCCATCACCCACCACACTCACCTCCCACACCACCGACCACATTAACCTCCCCCACCACCCACCACCCTCACCTCCCCCATCACCGACCACACTAACCTCCCCCATCACCGACCACACTCACCTCCCCATTACCGACCACACTCACCTCCCTCACCACCGACCACACTCACCTCCCCCATCACCCACCACACTCACCTCCCTCACCACCTACCACACTCACCTCCCTCACCACCGACCACACTCACCTCACCCATCACCGACCACACTCACCTCCCTCACCACCGACCACACTCACCTCACCCATCACCGACCACACTCACCTCCCTCACCACCGACCACACTCACCTCCCTCACCACCGACCACACTCACCTCCCTCACCACCGACCACACTCACCTCCCCCACCACCGACCACACTCACCTCCCTCACCACCGACCACACTCACCTCACCCATCACCGACCACACTCACATCCCCCACCACCCACCACACTCACCTCACCCATCACCGACCACCCTCACCTCCCTCATCACCCACCACACTCACCTCCCCCATCACCCACCACACTCACCTCCCCCACCACCGACCACCCTCACCTCCCTCATCACCCACCACACTCACCTCCCCCATCACCCACCACACTCACCTCCCCCATCACCCACCACACTCACCTCCCTCACCACCGACCACACTAACCTCCCCCACCACCAACCACCTCACCACCCACCACCTCACCACCCACCACCTCACCACCCACCACCTCAACACCCACCACCTCACCACCCACCACCGACCACACTCACATCCCCCATCACCGACCACAGTCACCTCCCCCACAACCGACCACATTAACCTCCCCCACCCCCGACCACACTCACCTCCCCCATCACCCACCACCCACCACCTCACCACCCACCCACCACCTCACCACCCACCACCGACCACACTCACATCCCCATCACCGACCACAGTCACCTCCCCCACAACCGACCACACTAACCTCCCCCACCACCGACCACACTCACCTCCCCCACCACCTCACCACCCACCACCTCACAACCCACCACCGACCACACACATCCCGCATCACCGACAACACTCACCTCCCCCACCACCGACCACACTCACCTCCCCCACCACCGACCACACTCACCTCCCTCACCACCGACCACACTCACCTCCCCCACCACCGACCACACTAACTTCCCTCATCACCCACCACACTCACCTCCCCCACCACCGACCACACTCACCTCCCCCACCACCGACCACACTCACCTCCCCTATCACCCACCACACTCACCTCCCCATCACCCACCACCCACCACCTCACCACCCACCACCTCACCACCCACCACCCACCACCCTCACCTCCCCCATCACCGACAACACTCACCTCCCCCATCACCGACAACACTCACCTCCCTCACCACCGACCACACTCTCCTCCCTCACCACCAACCACACTCACCTCTCCCACCACCGACCACACTCACCCCCCCCACCACCGACCACACTAACCTCCCCCATCACCCACCACCCACCACCTCACCACCCACCACCTCACCACCCACCATACTCTCCTCCCTCACCACCCGACCACACTAAACTCCCCCACCACCCACCACACTCACCTCCCCCATCACCGACCACACTCACCTCCCCCACCACCGACCACACTCACCTCCCTCACCACCGACCACACTCACCTCCCCCACCACCTCACCACCCACCACCGACCACACTAACCTCCCCCACCACCGACCACACTAACCTCCCCCACCACCCACCACACTCACCTCCCCCTCCACCGACCACACTCACCTCCCTCACCACCGACCACACTCACCTCCCCCACCACCCACCACCCTCACCTCCCCCATCACCGACAACACTCACCTCCCCCACCACCGACCACACTAACCTCCCCCACCACCCACCACACTCACCTCCCCCATCACCCACCACCCACCACCTCACCACCCACCACCGACCACACTCACCTCCCCCATCACCGACCACACTCACCTCCCCCACCACCTCACCACCCACCACCTCACAACCGACCACCCTCACCTCCCCCATCACCCACCACACTCACCTCCCACACCACCGACCACATTAACCTCCCCCACCACCCACCACCCTCACCTCCCCCATCACCGACCACACTAACCTCCCCCATCACCGACCACACTCACCTCCCCATTACCGACCACACTCACCTCCCCCATCACCGACCACACTCACCTCCCCCACCACCCACCACCCTCACCTCCCCCATCACCGACCACACTCACCTCCCCCACCACCCACCACCCTCACCTCCCCCACCACTGACCACACTCACATCCCCCATCACCGACCACTCTCACCTCCCCCATCACCCACCACACTCACCTCCCCCACCAACGACCACACTCACCTCCCTCACCACCGACCACAATCACTTCCCTCATCACCCACCACACTCACCTCCCTCATCACCCACCACCACCACCTCACCCCCCACCACCTCACCACCCACCACCGACCACACTAACCTCCCCCACCACCAACCACACTAACCTCCCCCACCACCGACCACACTAACCTCCCCCACCCCCCACCACACTCCCCTCCCCCATCACCGACCACACTCCCCTCCCCCACCACCGACCACACTAACCTCCCCCACCACCGACCACACTCACCTCCCCCATCACCGACCACACTCACCTCCCCCATCACCGACCACACTCACCTCCCCCATCACCGACCACACTCACCTCCCTCACCACCGACCACACTCACCTCCCCCACCACCGACCACACTCACCTCCCCCACCACCTCACCACCCACCACCGACCACACTCACATCCCCCATCACCGACCACACTCACCTCCCCCATCACCGACCACCCTCACCTCCCCCATCACCGACCACACTCACCTCCCCCATCACCGACAACACTCACCTCCCCCACCACCGACCACACTAACCTCCCCCACCCCCGACCACACTCCCCTCCCCCATCACCGACCACACTCCCCTCCCCCACCACCGACCACACTAACCTCCCCCACCCCTGACCACACTCACCTCCCCCCATCACCGACCACACTCACCTCCCCCATCACCGACCACACTCACCTCCCCCATCACCGACCCCACTCACCTCCCTCACCACCGACCACACTCACCTCCCCATCACCGACCACACTCACCTCCCTCATCACCGACCACACTCACCTCCCCCACCACCGACCACACTCACCTCCCCCACCACCTCACCACCCACCACCGACCACACTCACATCCCCCATCACCGACCACCCTCACCTCCCCATCACCCACCACACTCACCTCCCCATCACCGACCAAACTCACCTCCCTCATCACCCACCCCCCACCACCTCACCACCCACCACCTCACCACCCACCACCCTCACCTCCCCCATCACCGACCACACTCACATCCCCCACCACCCACCACACTCACCTCCCTCATCACCCACCACCCACCACCTCACCCCCCACCACCTCACCACCCACCACCTCACCACCCACCACCGACCACACTCACATCCCCATCACCGACCACACTCACCTCCCCCACAACCGACCACACTCACCTCCCGCACCACCTCACCACCCACCACCTCACCACGCACCATTGACCACACCCACATCCCTCATCACCGACCACACTCACCTCCCCCACAACCGACCACACTAACCTCCCTCACCACCGACCACACTCACCTACCCCACCACCAACCACCCTCCCCTCACACCACCACAACACCCGTATGCACACCACCCCTCCATTACACATCCACTTGCAGCACATCGAGCTGGGGGCACAGGGTTGCCAGTGACAGCGGGTCTGGCACATGGCATGGAGTATGATGACAGCATCATGCGATGAGCTCTGAGCTCCAAATTGTCAGACAATGTCTGACTCATGCACACACTAAAACTCTTCACCTTTTAGCTGGGGACAGGGTGGTGCGGATGTCCGGGGGGGGTGGGGGGGGGGGAGGCTTGGGGGGTTACTGGAGCTGCATGGCACACCCACCGGGGCTCAATGTTCCATCACCCCCCTCAGTCACAGCGGCACTAATCTCCCCACCCCCGCACACATCGGACAGAGGACAGAGGCCGCTTCCATCAGTGATAAAATGTGTTTGATTTGAAAAATTACATACATGTGCCCTAGCCATTATAACTGAACTGTGCCCTGCACC
Source organism: Scyliorhinus canicula (assembly GCF_902713615.1). Taxonomy (NCBI): domain Eukaryota; kingdom Metazoa; phylum Chordata; class Chondrichthyes; order Carcharhiniformes; family Scyliorhinidae; genus Scyliorhinus; species Scyliorhinus canicula. The sequence continues at coordinate 53,110,592 of NC_052154.1, read as the reverse complement.
CTTGTCTAACTTTCTGGCCTTACGGGCCCCATCACTATGCCTACATGGTTCCCGAGACGGCTTAGCAGGATTTGAGGTGGACTGCTAAGACTCCTGCCCTACGACAAGGGTCCCCGTTGGCGCACGTTCCCTCGGGTGGCCCGGCCAGGATGTGGCCGGCTGCTTCTCAGGCGTGCCGGCTGGTGTGGTGCCACCCTGCCCGCTGCTCACGTGATGTCCCAGGGATGGAGGGGGGAAGTCTGAGGTGGTGTGGTATTCCAGGACCTCCCCTGCAGGAGTCACTGGTACGGTCCCCTGCATATCCTCTTCCCTCAGGCTGCCCAATGGCCCCTGGGCGTCTCCATGGGACGGGAGTGCGAGCGGAGCCCTCCCTCGAGGCACCCCCGACATCTGGCACCGCCAGTCCTGGAGTCCACTGTGGCATCGACAAGAGTCTGGACGTTAGTGGCTATGGAGGTCAGGGAGTAGGCCATCCCTGACTGGGATTGTGACACCTCCCTCTGGGATTGGGAGACCTCCCTCTGGGACTGTGCCACCTCCCTCTGGGACTGTGCCACCTCCCTCTGGGACTGCGCCAGCTCCCTCAGGGTCTGTGCGAAGCCGGCCAGCACTTGGGCAATGGCACGGATGTTCTCAGCCATGGCCTGCTGAGACTGGGCCATGGTCTGCTGAGACTGGGCCATGGCCTGCTGGGACTGGGCCATTGGCTGCTGGGACTGGGCCACAGTGAGGAGAGCCGCCACCATCTACACATGGCTCTGGCACATGGCTGCGTGTGAGTGGGCATCCTTGTCCTGGGCCACAGCCCCCGCCTGCACAGAGAGCCCCACGCGTGTCATAACCTGACCCATGTTCGACACCTTCGTCCCATTGCCTCCACCGCGGATGCCACCCGTGGGGTTTCAGCCTGGGTGGCATGCATGACCGGCACCACTCCCTGCTCCTGCAGGCAGTTGGACTCCTCCATCTGCGTCTGCATGATATACCTTCAATTCACAGTGAAGCAGAGAGAGCGAGCGAACAGTAGGCTTTATTAGTCATGAACTTGTCTACCCAGAGTCAGTAGCCCACAAGAGGCCGGCTTATATATGGCCCCAGTGTGGGCGGAGCCAGAGGCGGAGCCATACCGGGGTTACAGTACAGTACCTGGAAGCAGTTCATATCACCACTTCCAGGTCACAGGTTACAGGTTATGGTATCATGCATACATTATGGTGAATACATTCACCACACTGCAGGTGCTGCAAGCCGGCCATCATCCCCTTGTCTGGTCCCTGGGCCACTGACTGCATCAGATCTGTGGGTGGGAGTTGAAATTCCAGGAACCCGGGAACTGTCAGGGCGGCAGCTGGTTGCTGGGGCCGGGCTGCCCTCCGACCATCCGGCCCAGCGGCTGCTCCTACCTCCACCTGCTGACCCTGAGCGGCTGTGTGGTGTGCACCAGTATGTGTCCCAGGAGCCTCCTCACTAAAGATCCCAACCGAGGTGATAGTCTCTGCGCTGGTGGAGATGTGGGTGATAGCAGTACCGGAAACTCTGACGACATGTCATCCTCGGACCCGAAGTCCGGCGTCTCCTGTGTCGTTGTGTGCTGTCTGTTGGATTCCTGCGTGTTCGTCCCTTGCATGTCCATCCCCTGTGTGTCCGTCCCCTGTGTGTCCGTTGTGTGCTGTGTTGCTGTCCCCTGTGTGTCCGTCCCCTGTGTGTCCGTCCCCTGTGTGTCCATTGTGTGCTGTGTTGCTGTCCCCTGTGTGCCGTCCCTTGTGTGTCCGTCCCCTGTGTGTCCATTGTGTGCTGTGTCGCCGTCCCCTGCTCTCCCCCCGCTCTTCTCCCACTCCCTGAGGTTATGGGCGGACTTCTCCTGCGGGGGTGGACACACAACCATCAACATTGTTGGACAGTCCGACGCATGCGACCCAGCGATTGGGTCTGTGATGGCATTGGTGCACAGGGTACAAGGCCACTGCGGCTGGCATGGGTGGGTGAAGCCATGTGGGTCAGGGCAGGGGTGGGACCGTCCCACTGGGGGTTGGGGGAGGGGCGGAGGGGCCGGGCTCACATGTGTGGGGTAGAGGAGTTGATGCCAGGGGCACAGTGCTGGGTACTCACCCTGGCTACCCTGAGTAGGTTATGCAGCTTCTTTCGGCACTGGTCACCTGTACTAGCAACCTGCCCAAAGGCGCTGACAGCCTCGCCCACCTCTGCCCACAAACGCAGGACGATGGAGGCTGGTGTCCTGTGGCCAGGTCAGGGGTACAGAACCGCCCTCCTCTGCTCCGCAGCGTCCAGGAGGTGTCTAGTTCTCCCTCTAGAAATTTCGGCGCTGCACGACGGGCGACCACCTTCCCTGCGACGGATGTGTGTTGGGAAGATCTCTTTTAAGGCGCCGCGGCATCCCGTCAATGACGCAATGCGCGTATCGACGGCCGCTCCCTGCTGGCCCATTGTGAGCTCTGAATCGATGGACCTGGAGGCTCGTTGATGCCGTCGTAAAACTCTACAGTCAGCCCCATTATCGGACAATCCAGCCCAAGGCTTTTCCACCCCCAATATTTTTGCATGTCCTCTTCCAGCCACAAAATGCTGTCCTCACATATAGTCGGTCTCAAGCTTTCATCCCACAAATGGACATTTTCTTTACCCATACTTTATGACTGGGCTCCAGGGTACAAGCAAGCTGTGTTGGAAAGATGCACAAGGGTTTAAGACATGCCCAGTCCTCTCAAGATCTTACATTTTTCAATACGACTCATCTCACTCATCCAAACTCTCACTCATCTAAACTCCAATGGACATAGGCCTAACCTGGTCAACCTTTCTTAATTTAAAAAGGGCAGGAAGTTAAGAAAAGTTGGAGGGATGACTCTGTTAATTAATAGTGATATTAGCTCATTAGAGAGGAGTGACCTAAGTTCAGGAAACTAGGATGTTGAAGCAGTTTTGGGTTGAGATGAGAAATGATAACAGTAAGATCTGAAGATGTGACTAGTGTAAGTAGTATACAGGCCCCCTAATTGTAAATATATGGTAGGACAGAGTATGAAAGAGGTATTAGGAGCTTGTGAGAAATGTATGGGCATAGTCAGGAGGGATTTTAATCTACATATAGATTGAAAAAAAATCAGATGGACAAAGATAGCATGGATGAGGAGTTAATAGAACGTTTTTAGAATATAGAACATAGAACAGTACAGCACAGAACAGGCCCTTCGGCCCTCGATGTTGTGCCGAGCAATGATCACCCTACTTAAACCCACGTAACCCGTATACCTGTAACCCAACAATCCCCCCATTAACCTTACACTACGGGCAATTTAGCATGGCCAATCCACCTAACCCGCACATCTTTGGACTGTGGGAGGAAACCGGAGCACCCGGAGGAAACCCACGCACACACAGGGAGGACGTGCAGACTCCACACAGACAGTGACCCAGCCGGGAATCGAACCTGGGACCCTGGAGCTGTGAAGCATTGATGCTAACCACCATGCTTCCGTGAGGCCCCAATGTTTTTGGGATAGTTTCTTAGAACACCACATTTCAGAGCCAACCAGGGGCAGGCTATACCGGACCTTGTGTTGCGCGATGAGATAAGCTGAATTGAAGGCACTCCTAGGTAGCGATATGATTGAATTTTATATTCAGTTTGAGGAAGTGAAGAGTGCATGCAAGACTAGTATTTTAAACTTAAATAAGGTTAATTATGAGGGCATGAAAGCAGAGCTAGCTGGAGTGAACTGGGAAATGTGGACCAGAATTCTCAGTTTGGGAGACTATGATCTCCCGCCAGAGTTGAAGTGCTACTGATTGCATTCCAATCACCCCCCCCTTCACGCTTGAGTGATTTTGAAGTGCTGAGCTGGGCAATTACAGCACTCAACTCTCTTTGATGTGGTTGACGTTTGTAACCATTGTGGCTACAGCACTTAGAGTTACTCATCCTTGAAAAAAGATGAATGAAGCAATGGTGACAGCCGTGTTTGTGGAAGCTGTCAATGACGGCCCACTCTGAGAAATGAATGAATGGCTTGCAGCTAAAGGATCTGAAGGGTTTAAACACAGGTCACTGCTTTTCTCTTTCCAGGAATTGACTTGTGGTACTTCCTCTGTCCGAGCCAGCAGTTCTATGCCCAGGTGAGTGTTACAACAGTAATTTTTTTCACTGCCCCTGCCTGGACTGCTCTCTAGCTTCCAGACGAGGGTCTCTTTTCTGGGATGGTCTGTGGGGGGTTCCCTTTAGTTACGGGGTCTCTGTGGTGGTGTTCCTTTAGTTAGGTGGTCTCTGAGGGGGCCCCTATTCAGGGAGTCTCTGGGGGTATCCTCCTATTCAGGGGGTCGCTTGGAGTCCCTTTGGTTAGGGGGTCTCTGTGGCGGGAGTTCCTTTAGTAAGGGTGTCTTACTATCCTGCAGACACCTGGGGTGTCTCCCTATCTAGAGGGTCCCGTTTTAGTGAATCTCTGGGAGGGGCAGTGGAGGGGGGTCTAGTAGGTGAGGGGTGGGCAATTGTGCATTGTGGAGGGGGGTGGAGGGTGGCCCTCAGATAGTCTTGGTGGCAACTCCCTTAAGGAGTTACCCCCTCAGCCCACCACATCAGGTACACATTTGGTAATATTTGTTGTGAATCCCAGAGGACCAGAGTATAACGGGGATCCCAAGACCCTGGTGCCCAGCCCCATCCTCCTACTGACACGAATCCTGGTCTCGCCGCTAGCAGGGGGGCCGGAGGATAGCGGTCGGTTTTGCGCAAACTTCGATTTCGGCCAGACGCCCGATTCTCTGTCTGATCGCAATTCGCGTTTCCAGTGTCATGGGGCAGAGAATCCCGGGGTACTTAAGAAATAGATCAATAGAGGTTCAGCGGCAGGCACTTAAAGGGATATTTCAGAATACACCGCATAAACACATTCCAATGAGAAAGAAAAACTCCAAGAAATGAAATGAAAATCGCTTATTCTCACGAGTAGGCTTCAATGAAGTTACTGTGAAAAGCCCCTAGTCGCCACATTCCGGCGCCTGTCCGGGGAGGCTGGTACGGGAATCGAACCATGCTGCTGGCCTGCTTGGTCTGCTTTAAAAATCAGCGATTTAGCCAAGTGAGCTAAACCGAGGGAGGGCACATTATACATTGCTTTTTTTGGAAATATTTTTTATTGAGTTTTCATATTTTATATCCAACAAATTACAAATTATTAGGAAAAAAAAACATGCAAACATTGACATGTATATTTACAGGTAAGCATCGTCATAATAACAACTGTGGCCGCCCCCTTTAACCGGCATACATATTTTACATTCCCCAATATGGCCGAGGCACATGTTTGTAGGCATTTATTTACAATTTGGTTTTGGGCCTTAGCTTGCCATCAGACTGTCGCTTGCGGCTTTGTCCTTTCTTTTTTTTTGGAATAATTTTTATTCAAGTTTTCAACTACAAATTTTATCACAACAGAGAAAAACAGTAACCCCTCCCCTCCAATACAAAAACAATAAATTAACAAGAAAAAGAAATAAGCGTAAAACCATGCGAACAAACCCCCATAACGAACCCGTAGCCCTCCCACCCCCCGGCTACCTTCCCCCGATTACATTATACATTGTTAACTAAAAAAGTTAAAGACAGTATTAAACTTAAAGTAAAAGCCTTTGTTTGCACAAACACAAGTGACTGGTCAGAGGATTGGAAAGAATATATAGAACATTAAAGAATGACAAAGAAATTGCTAAGGACAGAAAAACTAGAGAACGTGAGAAAGCTATTATAAGGATGGATAATAAGAGTTTCTATAAATATTTAAATAACAAAATAGTTAACAAAGTAGACATTGGTCCTGTAGAAAGTGCATCTGGGGAATTGATTATGGAAAGTAGGACTGGGGCAGATGAATTAAACAGATATTTTGCATCAGTTTTCACTATAGAGGATACAAGTAACATCACACAAATAACTGTAAATCAGGAAATGGAAGAGAGGGAGGAACTCTGGAAAATTACAATCAGCAATGGTATTGAGCCAATTGCTGGGTCTGTGGGCTGACAAATTCCCAGGTCTCAATGAGCTTCACCCTAAGGTTTTGAAAGAAGTGACTAATGAGTTGATGCATTGGTTTTAATTTTCCAAAATTCCTTAGATTCAGGGAACTTACATTGGAAAATTGCAAATGTAACTCCTTTATTCAAAAAGGGAGGGAGACAGAAAGCAAGAAACTACAGGCCTGTTAGTCTAACATCTGTCATAGGAAAAATGTTAGAAGCTATTATTAAAGATGCCTTAGTAGGACACTTAGAAAAATTTGAGGCAATTAGACAGAGTCAACATGGTTTTGTGAAAGGGAAATCACATTTAACCAATTTATTGAGTTCTTTGAAGGAGTTGTGGATAAAAGGGAACTGGTGGATGTATTGTAGTTACAGTTCCCGAAGTACCACATCAAAGATTATTGCAGAAAGCTCATGGTGTACGGGGACATATTGACATGGATTGAAGATTAGCTAGCTAATAGGAAACAGAGTTGGGATAAATGGGTCTTTTTCTGGTTGGCAGGCTGTGACGAGTTGTGTAGAATCATAGAATTCCTACAGTGCATTCAGCCCATTAAGTCGACACCGACCCTCTAAAAAAGCACCCTACCTAGGCCCATTATCTTGCCCTATCCCTGTAACCCCATCTAACCTGTACATATTTGAACACTAAGATGCAATTTATCATGGCCAATCCATCTAATCTGCATATCTTTGGACTGTGGTTGGAAGGAAACTGGAGTGTCGAGAGGAAATCCACACAGACATGGGGAGAAAGCGCAAACTCCAGACAGTCAGCTAAGGCTGGAATTGAACCCGGGTCCCTGGCACTGTGAGGCAGCAATGCTAACCACTGTGCCACCATGCAACTGAATTCAGCAAGGGTATGTATCCAAAATGTCCGTGCCTTCTTGGTCTCTATAAAGTTGTTGACTAATCCACAGAATTAGTTATATGGTCGCAGGTATTTTCAAGTGAATTAACATCTTTACAACACTTTTATATTTGAGACAATAGTTGGAACAAGTACATTTCATATAAACTGTACTACACATGTACCGGACTGTAGACCTTCTGCTGGTCCCCCTCGTCCAAATGTTTCAAATGTTTATTGCTTTGTGAATAAGACATTAATTCTTTTGATGCTTCCTGGTCTCTTTATTGTGACATGGATCTTTGTTCCTTGCAATTCCTTTCAGCCTGTTTGAAGTAATTGGAGGTCATTTTGACTTTAGCCAATGATGTAAAACAGACAATATCAAATCAACCACCCGTCAAACACCTCCACATTGACTTCAATTGCTTCCAAATGAGGAGAGGCATTTAACTGGGCAGCCAAGCCAATATCATCCATAACTACATGATTGTCCAAAGTCAACATTAATCCATGGAGTTTACAACAATCCAAGCAATTTGTCAGGTTTTAGAAAGTTTGTTGACATTATGTACAATCTTGATCTTGGAAGGATAGATTTTATCCCTTTATATTTGAGGAATTATTAAAGCAGAATACTAATTTAGCTTGAAAACATGGCCTTTGTATTTTGGCCATGCTTTCCATTTTATGACCTTTTCCTGGCACCATTCATGATTGTAGCTCAAGTAGCCTCGAATCCAACAATTTGGACTGAACCAGATGAATACACATACAGACTAGAGTTGATGGTTAAGAAATAAGCACCAAGCAAGCTGAATGTACAATTTTACATATGCTTTACACCCAAAAATTGTTATGCCAGTGAAGCTCACTATGAAGGTAGTATTGAGTCAGCAAAGATCCAGCACAGGGTAATAGCAGGATAGCTTGTAAAACAAGAACAACTTTCATTTATATAGTGACTTTAAAGCTTCTCAAGATGTTTTACAGAACTGTTACAGGAGTGACATAATATTCTGCCTGCTCAATAATATGTGTCCATCTTTAAATTTTAATTTTCAGAAATGCTGAATTAATAGGAAATGCAGCAGAGAAAGGTGGGGAGGTCCTAAGATACTTGAGGACAATCTCTTGAATCCAATCGTAAACCAGGCACTGTGTCCACTGCCAGCGATCAAGCTGTACCAGTGATCAATGTGCGAGGAAGTTGGCCATTCCGTCAATACAAAATGGAGGAACGCAAAGCTTTAAGGTTAAAATGGACAATGTTTGCAGCACAAGCAGGCTGCACCAAGCCAATGTGTATTCTGTCTGCTAAGAGAGCAGACAGCACCGAAACGAACATTCTGCATACTAATGAGGCAATCTCCAGGATAGTTAACATAGTAATAGAACGATCCCAGGGACAATGGACACAAATAGAGAAGTGATTGCAACAGTGTATGGGAAACCAGACACCCCGGCACCAGCGGGGTTCGAAAACAAAGCACCTGAAGGCCCGCCCAGTAGCCGAGAGATAGCCTCAGTATTGGGGGGATTCAAACAAATCGATTGGGAAGAGACCCAATCGATTCCGAGCAGGTAAAGGGTCCGCCCAAAAGGGCGCGAAGCCCTAGGACCTATAAAAGACAGGTCCCACACTTAGTTTGTTCTTCTGGACCAGCCCTCCCTTCTTAACCAGCCCTCCTCTCTGGACGAGCATCTCGACCAGCTTTTGCCAAAGAAGACCTTGAACGAGAGAGAGGAGAGGCTTGGGACAGCAGCCGCCAGCAAGTAAGTGTCTCACAACGATCGCTACCAGAGATAGACACTCCTGACCCCATTTTAACCCGTACCAACCTGAAGTCTGCAGACCAGAGCAGAGCAAGAGGCCTTGTCCCCCGATCCGGCAGTTCCCTTTGAGATAAGTATTGGTTTATTTAGTGGTAGGAATAGTTTAATCCTCTTAGCGTGTGCATGGGTAGTATTATAATTGTATTATAATAAACTCAGTTGTTTGAACTTACTAATTGGTGTTTGGTTTTATTGCTTTGAACTTGACCTTGAAACTTGTGGCGGTATCTTAACGATACCTGGCGACTCCAGAGCTAAGTAACGAAACAGAGCCAAATTGAGTGTTAAGCACACTCACCCAGAACGAGCAACACAATTAACTGTGCTATCTCAGGAACAAAGTCCGCAGCCAAGGAGGAACATCAGCACTCGCCTGTTAATACTGGTCAAACTGACAACGACATGCAGTTATTTTGCCAGGAGTTGCATCCATCGAACAGCAGGAAACTTGACAAGGATCAGTCACTTTGTGGTTGTTTTATATTTTTCAAGTCACAGGTGCCTTATTTTAACATGCCAGTGAGCACATTAAAGCTACCACCATTCTACAGTGCAGTAATGTGAGAAGCTTTGGTTTTTCCAACATTTTGGCCTTCCCAAAGTGCATGAACTTACAAAGCTGGATTTGAAGTGCCCGTACAATATTCCACAATGTTGAGCGACAGAAAAGCTCACGTCTTGCTTAACCTCAAAAAGAGTCTGGAACCAAAAAGACCGAATTTTCAAGGGATGCCTGAAATTAGTAAGTTGAACAGTGACTTACTCAGCAATGTGAGTTACCCAAAATTGTGACTTGTCACCATGCAGCACCTACACCTGACACCTCTCCCATACACATCCAGCAAAAAGTCAACAATGAAGCAGAATTGAGAGGCAACAATATAATTGAGGCGTTTGGCATGCTTAAATAATTCTGAGGGTAAAAATACCTCAGAGCCAGTTTTCATTCACATTTGAAAGGTGTGATGCTGTGGGTAAGTGCTAGATATAAACCTTCTAATTATATTGATTGATCCTGCAAAACTAGTTTTCAAAATAGAATTAAGTTGCACTGCAAACAATGTAGCCTTAGCACCAACATGCTTTGCTATATTTTCAAGCAAATGTTTCCTGTGTCTGTTTTTCTGACATGGATGCAAATTCATGCTTAATAATTTTGTGGACACAATATGAGAAAATGAAAGGAGCAGGGTTTTGATACATATTTGCAGTGTTTTGCTCTGCTCAATAACAGCCATGGGGACAGCAGTATTAAATGAGGCCTATGTTCCTGGGGTGCTGCCAACCCAGTCTGATTAGAGCTCCAGTATTGTCTTGGTAATTGTTGAGCTTTAATCTCAGACTCCCAATAAATTATCATTTTGTTAAATCCATTGACTGGGGGACGTGACGAGTAGGAATATACACTTTGAATACAAATCTCTGATCACCGCTGAAGTTGATTATTCACGCAGTATAGTTACTTTGTGAAGCTCAATGATTTCAAAACAAATGAATATTAGAACCATGGCCATAAATATCCCAATTCAGGAGTTCCGTAGCCAGCCTCATCTTATCCATATAATGTAGATGCTCAGGGGTTCTGGAATGTGTTGTTTATGGGAATGTATTTGAAATTCCCGATAGTAAGTGAATTTTCTCTGGCTTTGTTTTGTTTACTTTCTGCTTCCACGCAGGTGTACAGGATGCTTTTTCTCCCTCTGTGTACCCGAACAGGCGCCGGAATTTGGCAACTAGGGGATTTTCACAGTAACTTCATTGCAGTGTTAATGTAAGCCTACTTGTGACAAAAATAAAGAATATTATTATTATACTGACCACATAAGAAGCTTCTATGAAGCTCTATAATCTGCTTATGAGACAGCGTATCAAACCCAAAACCCCTGAGGAGCACCAATACACATCAACAAGCAGTCCTGGATCGCTGGTCGGAGCAATGCCAATTCATGGCACTGCTTCCAACAACAGCTGGTCAAAGGAGAACTGGATGAAAACATAACTCTAAACCAAACTGTCGAACAATAAAGTCCCCGGAGTTGATGGAATTCTACCCAAAGCCTTGAAACATGTTGGCCCTGCCCTATATACCCAACTCCCTTCATGGCACTGTTGGGAACTGGGCAGGAGTCCCAGGATCGTTGTGATGCCGTTATCATCACCTTGTATCAATAGAATGGAGAAATGTCAGACTGCTGCAACTATCCTGGGATCACCCTCCTTTCTATTGCTGGGAAAATCCTGGCTAGAGTACTTCTGAGCAGTCTTCAATCTGCCATCACAGAAAGGAACCTCCCAGAGAGCCAGTGAGGTTTAAAGGCAAATAGAGGTTTTCATTAAATGTGTTATATAAATGCAACACTTTAAAAAATGTTTTTCATTGGAAAAATCACCAACTCACCAATGCTGTCCAGGTATTGCCAGAACAACTTGGCTCCAGATGTCATTGAAGCTTTGATCCAGATAGGGATGCAGAAACTGAATGCCAACAATGAGATGATACCTTGACAGGAAAGCAATATTCAACTGAGTACAATACTAATGAATCCAAGCGACACTATAACGGCGCCAAGGACCTGGGTCCGACCACGGCCCCAGGTCACTGTCCGTGTGGAGTTTGAACATTTTCCCCCTGTCTGCGTGGGTCTCACACCCACAACCCAAAGATGTTCAGGGTAGGTGGATTGGCCACGTTAAATTGCCGCTTAATTGGAAAAACATTTTAAAACTCTAAATTAAAGAAAAACAATAATCAGTTGCCGCCTGTGCCAGTCGGAGTCCACTTATCAGCCAATTGGCATTCTCTTCTTGTACAGTGTGGATTGTTTTTTTTCCCCTTGTGCTGGAGTCCATGTGGAGTGTCCCTGATAAGTGCAGGATGAAAGGCTTCAGCATGTCCCTTTTTTCAGTCATACACGACACTGGTTAGATCTCAGCTGGAATATTGTGTACACTTCTGGGTACCACACTTCAGGAATGGCGTGAACGCATTGGAGGGGGTGCAGAAGAGGTTTACAAGAATGGTTCCGGGTATGAGAAACTTCAATTCTGAAGATGGATTGGAGAATTTGGAACTATTCTCCTTGGGAGGGGAAGGCCAAGAGGAAATTTGATAGAGGTGTTCAAAATTATCAGGGATTGGACAGAATAGATCGGGAGAAAGTAGACCTGCTCGTAAAAGGATCAAGGTCATGAGGCAACAAATTTTAAATGATTTTCAAAAGAAGCGAATGCAATGTGAGAAAATACTTTCTCACACAGCGGCACTGCCCGGATGTGTGGTGGAGACAAGTTCAATTGAGGTATTAAAGAGGTCATTAGATGTTTATTGAATAGAAGCAATGTGCAGGGTTACCGCGAGAAGGCAGGGGTATGGCACCGAATCATAATGCTCAGCTGGAGATCCGGTGTAGACACGATGGCCGAATGGCCTTCACCTTGACAAGGAGAGCTGGTAAACTATTCAATCAACGGAGAATCACAACCAAGTGTTCTCCTTTTATCTTTTTACAAAATAAATTTAGAGTACCCAATTCATTTTTTTTTCAATTGAGGGGCAATTTAGCATGGCCAATTCACCTACTCTGCACATCATTTGGGTTGTGGGGGTGAAACCCACACAAACATGGGGAGAATGTGCAAACTCCACACCAACAGTGACCCAGAGCCAGGATCGAACCTGGGACGTCGGTGCCGTGAGGCAACAGGGCTAATCCAGTGTGCCATGGTGCTGCCATACCTTTTCTTATCTGACACCTGCGAGAATATACTTCAGGCACAGTCACTACAACAAATCTCCCCACCATCGAAATGCTTAAGTCAGGGGTGTGATGGAGCACTCACCTGGCTGGGTGCAGGAACAATGTAGCGCGCAATAGCTTTGACACCATCCAGTATAAACATCATCATTGGAGCTGGCTTAGCAAAGGGGCTGGTTTAGCACAGGGCTAAAGAGCTGGCTTTGAAAGCAGACGAAGGCAGGCCAGCAGCACGGTTCAATTCCCGTACTGGCCTCCCCGAACAGGCGCTGGAATGTGGCAACTAAGGGCTTTTCACAGTATCTTCATTTGAATCCTACTTGTGACAATAAGTGATTTTCATTTCATTTCATTTTTTTTCATTGTCCCTTCGACTGACTTCAGTAATACCCCCTCTTCCGTCACGAACACTGATTTGTTGTAAATGATCCATTTCCATTCATTTATGGAAGCTATTGCTTCTATTTATGGAAGTCACTGCTCCAATGGAAGTTTCCTATCTCTGTAAGGTCTGAAAACAGCTGCACCATCAGGGCAAACTATTTTACTTTTATATTAAATATTTCCACTAGAATTATGATAATATGCTTAAAGTGGGTTTTGGACACTTGAAGTCACAATGAAGGACAATGCCAAAAATATAGCCTGATTATTGATGCATTGCATATGGGCACTTGTGAAAGTCTAAAATATATCAAGGTGTACAAAAACCGGAGGAAGGGCAACTTTCTGCTTTTAGTTGTAGATGTACCCGGTATCTTTTCTGACAAGCAGAACTTCCTCACAGCAACATGTATGATTAAGGTATTGTGACAGAAAATTAAACATTATGAATTCATGTCGATTTGAGAGTTTTTCAAAGAAGCAGGAAAATTCCGAGATATTTTTTCTCGAGCCGCACAATTCCTCTTGATAAATCGATCTCTTGTAATTCCTCATAATCACCTGTTTAGATTTAGAGATTAGTTGCTGTGTGGTATCATTTATTTATTTATCATCTGTCAGCTCTCTGATTGTGATTTGGTACTTTAGCCCAAGCAGTAATTACTTTGTAATAAACCACCCATATGGTGTTAATGCTGAGCCAGTGCAAATCCCCTTGCTTATCTGTGTATATTCTAATAAATGGACTATGAGTAAATGCTGAGTTTAGCATATGTTCCCCCCTCTCTCTCTCTACTTGATCTTTATCATCTCTAAATCCCAATACATAGGTCAGCCAATGTGACGAATGACACTGTACCATGTGCAATAGACAAGATTATGTTTTTACAGTGTGGGTTTATCTGTAACCCTGTTGTACAGGGCAAGAGTTGATAATTGTATTGCGGCTCCTGCAGGAAACCTCTGTAGATTTTACAAATACCTGCACATTATTGAACTCTACCAATTGCTATACAGCCTGTCAGATCTGTTGTGCATTGTCTCTGTGTCTGTTTGCCACATACGCTCTGCACTGTGGTTAACTGTGCAGCCATAAAACTTATATTGGGGCTATAGACTCCAGCAGGAAAATTCCAGGCATCATTATTAAGCCTGTTCATTTATTCAACGGGAGACTTTCTTTTTTTAACAGAAGCCAGCAGACGGGGCCGATTTACAGCTTCCTGTAATTTTCAGTTAAGCTTTACATGACGTTATCTCCTCAAAAATGTCACTCAGTTTTATTTTTCAAGCGTTTTACAAAATCCTTTGGACAGAAGAGATATATTCACACTTGAGTCTGAGGTGATCCGTTCTGTCATTTTAGACCAGTGTAAACCAGTGTCAGTGCATTGTCTATCCTAGCTTCCGCAGTGGCTGGATCCAAGCTGATTTGTTTCGAGACTTGGCTCAGGGTGATTTGATTTAACATTTATGTTCATTCTTCCCCTTTAAGGTCCCAACTGCTGCCACCTTCTTCTGCAATCTCCTGCTGGGGGAGGGTGGAGTTGTCTGATGTTAAGTATTCTCCACAGTCCTTGGCAAAGCTGCTCTGCAATTGACTGACAGGAGATGGGCTTCTGCATTGCAAGTCTAGGCTGAATGGTTTTTCTTTCCTTCATCAACAACAACAACTTGGTATTATACATTGCCTTTAATGTAATTAAACATCCCGAGGTGCTCCCCAGCAGTGTTATAAAGCAGAATTTGAAACTGAGCCGCATAAGGCGATAATTGGAGCAGATGGCCGAGCTCAATAGAACAGCAGCTTAAAGGGAAAAATAGAGGAACGGAGTCAGAGACATTTAAGGAGGGAATTCCAGAGCTTGGGTACTTGGGATCTAAAGGTGCTGCCAGGCGTGGTTCACATATGGTTCAATCCGGCAGGAGTTCTGCGTCGTGGCTGCGGTGGCTGTCCTGGTGGGTGTGGAGGGGGGGATCAGTCACCGGGGGTGAGTCCTCCACGATGGCCAGTCCCGCGATCGGGGCCACCGATCAGCGGGCGCGCGCGATCTGGGGGGGGGGGGGGGCTACCCTCTTCTGTGCCAGCGCGCTGTGTGGTTCCGCCATGTTGCACGGCGGCGGTGCAGAAACGGCCGCACGCATGCACGGACCAGCGGCGAGCAGTGCAGGGCCGTGTACGGCAGCTGGAGCAGCACAGAGCAGTCCGCCGCCATACTAGCCCCTGTGGGCTATAGAATCGCTGGGCCAAGAGGCCCCTTGATGCCGACGTGAAACACTCCGGTGTTTACGTCAGCGTCAACACTGAGCCGCGTTTTTCCAGAATCAAGACCTATGTATTTACAGTTTGGTTTTTGGAGTGACGGTTATTGGTGCTGTGTTTTAATTGAAAATGCTTTGAATAAAAATATTTTTTAAGAAGTGAATTCAAAATTCAAATGGGAGCAACTGTAGGTCAACCAGCACATAGTCCAAGTCAAAGTATGAGCAGCATAATTTTAGATGACCTCAAGTTTCCCATTCTATTCCTTCATTCAGCTCAGAGTTAAGTTTGCAGACAAGGTAAGTAAGTCTGAATATCCAGCGAAGCTGGACTTCAAAATGTGTTTATTCAGCTGGTGCAATAACTCTTTACCATGAGAATGATGATCCAGCGAGCATAACGGCCACAGATTCTGTTGCACACTTTTATAGACAGTCACCACTAAAGTTCCTCAGATTTCTATGCACCGTCAGTGCTGTGGATTAGGTTTACAATGGTTAATGATGTGCAACAGTTAGCTTCGTACAATCATAGAATCTACTGTGCAGAAGGAGGCCATTCGTCCAATCGAGTCTGCACCGGCCCTTGGAAAGAGCACCCCACTTAAGCCCACACCTCCACACTATCCCCATAACCCAGTAACCCCACCTAACCTTTTTTGGACACTAAGGGCAATTTAGCATGGCCAATCCACCCAACCTGCACACCTTTGGACTGTTGGAGGAAACAGGCGCAACCAGAAGAAACCCACGCAAACATAGGGAAAACGTGCAGACTCCGCACAGACAGTGATCCAAGACGGGATCGAACCTGGGACCCTGGAGCTGTGAAGCAACAGTGCTAACCATTGTGTTACCATACCGCCCTAAAAAGCTTCTTATAATTTTTTTTTTTTATAAATTTAGTGTACCCAATCATTTTTCCAATTAAGGGGCAATTTAGAGTGGCCAATCCACCTAGCTTGCACATTTTTGGGCTGTGGGGGCAAAACCCACGCAAACACAGGGAGAATGTGCAAACTCCACACGGACAGTGACCCAGAGCCGGGATCGAACCTGGGACCTCAGCGCCATGAGGCCGCAGTGCTAACCCACTGCGCCACCATGCTGCCCAGCTTCTTATAATTTGGTGCCTCGTACAACAACGTTGGTTACAATGAAACAACAGACAGGAGAATCAGCTGACAAGGAGAAGAAAATACCACTGCTGTGCATTCAAATCCAGCTTTCTGATCAACACAAGTATCATTGGTCCTAGATCAGTCAGTCACAACCCCACAAGCATCCATGAAACAGCAGCTTACATTTATATAACACCATTCACACAACAATCTC
Organism: Scyliorhinus canicula; assembly: GCF_902713615.1. Taxonomy (NCBI): domain Eukaryota; kingdom Metazoa; phylum Chordata; class Chondrichthyes; order Carcharhiniformes; family Scyliorhinidae; genus Scyliorhinus; species Scyliorhinus canicula. Next base: position 53,094,128 of record NC_052154.1, on the reverse strand, counting down.
TTAAGGTTATTCAAGAACGTAAGAAATAGGAGCAAGAGTAGACCATATAGATCTTCAAACCAACTCCGCCATTCAAACAGCATGGTCACACAGTGAGTAGCACTGTTGCTTCACAGCTCCAGGGTCGCAGGTTCAATTCCTGGCTTGGGTCACTGACTGTGCGGAGTCTGCACGTTGTCTGCGTGGGTTTCCTCTTGGTGCTCCGGTTTCCTCCCACAAGGATTGAAAGATGTGCTGTTTGGACATTCTGAATTCTCCCTGTTACCCGAACAGGCGCCTGAATGTGGTGACTCGGGGCTTTTCACAGGAACTTCATTGCAGTGTTAACGTATCCCTACTTGTGACAATAAAGATTAATATTATTAAATGATCGCGATCGATCTGTCTCAACTAGACATTTTCGCACCTTATACATTGACTAAATCAGCTTTAAATGTATCAGTGATGGAGCACCCACAATCCTCTGGGATAGAGAATTCCAAAGGTTCATAACCCTTTGAGTGAAGAAATTTATCTTCATCTCAGTCCTAAATGATTGACACCTTCTCCTGAGACTGTGCCCCTGTGTTCCAGATTCCTCAGCCAGGAGAATAAAATGTCTCCATATCTACCTTGTCTACTTTCTTCTGAATCTTGTACGTTTCAGTGAGAAAACCTCCGATTCTTCTTAACTCCAGAGAGTATAGGCCAAATTTATACAGCTTCTCATCATAGGACAGCATTCTCATTCCAGGGACCAATCTAGTGAACCTTTGCTGTACTGGCTCCAGTGTAAGTATGTCCTCCCTTAAATATTGAGACCAAATTGGCTATAATCTTCTAGGTGTGGCCTCACCAAAATCCTATATAATTGTAGCAAGACTTCCTTATTCCTGTACTCCAATCCCCCTTCAATAAAGGACCAACATGCCATTAGCCTTCCTAATTGCTTGTTGTACCTGTATGCTAACTTTTTATGTTCCTTGTATGATTACATCCAAGCCTCTCAGGGCATCAAGATACAGAACGTTCATGCCTTTTAAAAAATATTCCGCTGTTTCTTATTCTTGGGTAGCACTGTTGCTTCACAGTTCCAGGGTCGCAGGGTCGCAGGTTCGATTCCCGGCTTGGGTCACTGTCTGTGTGGAGTCTGCACGTTCTCCTCGTGTCTGCGTGGCTTTCCTCCGGCTGCTCCGGTTTCCTCCCACAAGTCCCGAAGGATATGCAGTTAGGTAATTTGGACATTCTGAATTCTCCCTCTGAGAACCCGAACAGGCGCCGGAATGTGACAACTAGTATCTTCATTGCAGTGTTAATGTAAGCTTACTTTTGACAATAAAGGGTTTTTTTTTAATGAATGACTCACACTTCCATACATTATACTCCATCTTGTCACCCATTCATGTAACCTGTCTTTATATTTTCGCAACCACTTTGTGTCCTTCTCACAGCTTACATTCCCACCTAGCTTTGTATTCAGAAAATTCAGATGCATTACTCTCAATCTCTTTGTCTGAATTATTAATATAGCTTGCAAATAACCAAGGAAGCATTAAATACTGAGCAGGATAGATGTTGGGGGGGGTGTAAGCAAACGCACAATTGAAGCAGCTGTTTTTGTTAAGGTTTTTGAGAGAAAGCAAAGAGGTGGCAAGGTAGAGATTGACTCTGTTTAATGCACAAGTTAGTGTACAGTATATTGTATATGATAAAATTATCCACACATAGAGAAACTCTTGTTTATTGCATGCACTTGTGTCTATAACACCTCTGGTGTCACACTTCAGCATCATATCTTGGATAGCAAACCTTTTGAAAATCTTTCTGTTAAACATAGATTTGCTGAGGTCAAATTTCATATATATATATTTTAAAATAAATTTAGAGTACCCAATTCATTGTTTCCAACAAAGGGGCAATTTAGCGTGGCCAATTCACCTACCTAGCACATCTGTGGGTTGTGGGGGCGAAACCCACGCAAGCACGGGGAGACTTTACAAACACCACACGGACAGTGACCCAGAGCCAGGATTCAAACCTGGGACCTTGGCGCCGTGAGGCATCAGGGCTAACCCACTGCGCCACCGTGCTGCCCTCATGTATGTATATATATCTATATATATATAAAATGTAACACAAATCCCAAGTGTGAGGCGCTACCAATGAGCAAGTAGCGAGCAGAATTAACTACATTCCAACAGTGATAAAGCAGCTGATAAGAGCCACCAACAAAAAAACTGTGAATCAATGAAATCATCCAAAAAATATTTTGAACAATCCATTTTGGAACTTGTACCAGCAAAAATTCATAGTACTGGAAATAAAGTTTATAACCTGACAAATGAAAGTAAATTGCACAATTGACAAGGAAAACATTAAGCACAGCCACGCAACACATTCTACTTTTAAGATGTGTCTCACAATATTTTCCATTGGTGCTTGTACCTTTCTAAAAAGTCAATTTGTTGAGTTCATGGTCTTTCTAGACAATTACAATGCTGAGGAATCATCTATGACGTCAATTCCCAGCATGGCACGTAGTCTAAGTCAATGCAAACACTCAGTAGAAAACTTGAAAAATGCTACTTTGCAGGCAATCTGTGCGGTGCTTAAAGCATGAGGTTCGGCTGGTCATGATAACAATTATGCCTTCACTTTGTGTAAAGACTTCAAAACAACTCAGCACATGTTTTGAGTTAAGTTTTAAAAGAAGGAAAATTATTTGCAACACAGGTATTTTATAGAAAAGCAGGCAGATAGAGAGTCAGGAGAGGAAAACAGGATGGACATGGAGGGACAGAGACAGATAAACAGAACAATTTTCACGTTCAACACTGGGGCGGTGAACTCATGGAGGCGATTGTGCATTTATTAGAAAACTATGCAAAGCAAATAATGGAGAAAGTATTTTGGAGGCACACAGAGGGTCAGACATTTACTTCAAAAAAATCACAAATAAAATTGTATATACAGAGATAAACAATGAAACTGTATGAGAAACAAATGGAAGAGATTTGCAGGCATTAAAGAGAAAATTACAGGGTGGCACAGTGGCGCAGTTAGTAGCACTGCTGCCTCATGGCGCCGAGGGCCTGGGATAGATCCCTGCCCTGGGTAACTGTCCGTGTGGAGTTTGCACATTCTTCCCGTGTCTGCGTGGGTTACACCCCCACAACATAAAACGATGTGCGGTGTAGGTGGATTGGCCAGGCTAAATTGACCCTTAATTGGTAAAAAAAATAATAATTGGGTACTCTAAATTCATTTCTAAAAATTAAAAAGAAGAGAAAGTTACATGAAACCAAGTTGAGGCACGTCATTTTAAACACTGCATTCTTCCTCTCTTAACCCACCTAACAGCTGGTGACTAGACATCTTCTCACGCAGTCAATGATCAGGTCACTTGCATTTTTAAAGTTGTAGGGCCCGATTTTCACTTGAGGGATAGCTTGAGTCAGGAATTTTCTCAACTCGGCAATAATTCTTCAGTTTTAAGGGCCCGTCCACGCCAAATTTTTATTCCGGATGATGAGGGTGAGATAAAGCTGGATCCAACGACCTCGGAAGCAGAGTGTAGACCGTTATGGGAGCAGGCAAGTACCAAGGCAGATTGGTTAGGTGGCCTTAATGAAAAGCGAATTGCTGCGGATGCTAAAATCTGAAACAAAAACAGAAAATACTGGACATCGCAGGAGGTTTTACAGCATCTATGGAGAGAGAAGGGAACTAATGTTTCAAAGCTTTTACAAAGTGTCATCCAGACTCCCTTCTCTCTCCATAAATGCTGTCAGACCTGCTGCAATTGTCCCGTATTTTCTGGTTAGATGGCATACCTTGGTTCTCTGGGACTACATTCCAGTTGCTTTAGACCAGTTGTTTTTCAGTTGTTCAACCCCCCTAGGCCTTACCCCTAGCATGCCACCACCCCCCATAACCCTTCCATGCCAACTCATGCACTCTGTCCATGCTCCCATGACCCTCATACCTCACATGACCCTCCCATGCCAACTGACGTTCACCTCAATAATCACCTACTATGGACCATGGGCAGACCTCAGGAACCATGTGAAGATGAAAAACAACTTCAAACAATATAATAAGGCTCTCACTCAGACACATGCGATAGTGAGAAGACTCCATCCATGAAACCCATTCAAAGCATTTAAATCCACTCAAGTGTTCAATTTGTTATAAAAACAAACAAATTTCCATTCTGCATCCATGTCAAAGACAGATAGTTTGTTGATAGCTTCTATGAATTGACAATCAAATTGTGAACTCAGAACCTCCCTGCTAAGTTAAATATTTTGGGGGTTTTTTGGAACTCATCCAAGCATTCATAATGACCTCAGCTGCAAAAATAGGGATATGTCAACACGAAACAGGATTAAACTGTGGAACAGGTGGTCATGGTTTTCCCCAACCTACACCTTTGGCTTGTCAATCAAAGCAGTCAAACAGAGGGTGTTCTTTTTAACTCTAACTGATAGCTTCAGCCTGTTTTTACTTTGTTTTTAAAGGGCTGGAGATTTTTTTTTAAACTTCGGATCATGTTACTTAAACAGATCTTAACTGCCTTTGAAGAATGTTTATGTTTCTCACTCTAACGCTGCAGGTTAAGGCCCATAAAACAGCAGAAACACAGTCAGTCTGAACTCAGCGCTAATTTTAAATGGCCCGACTGAAGTTGAGTTTCTCACCTATGTGATTGACAGCCCATTATTACACCCTTAGCCTGCTGGGAAAAAAGGGATCTGTTGGAATTGGGGGCTGGACCTCTTCATTTGGATCCAAGTAATTATCATTTAGGATTAAATATTTCACAAAGTTATAGAATGACAGTGCAGGAGGCCATTTGACCTACCTTGACTATACTGACGCTTTACAAAATCTATCCAATTAGTCTCCGTGACCCTACAAATTGTTCCCCTTCAAGGCCATTTCAAAATCCAATACAAATATTTTTTAAGTGGCATTAAGGATTTCATGTCAATTGTACAGCATTTGTTACAGTAACCAGGTGGAAGGTTTTTCCAATCTTAGGCACATTGAGAGAGGCGGAACACTGACATTTTAAAACACACTGCGAAGTGAAATTAAAATTTCACACTAGCCAGTCATTGTAAAATACCACAGAGCTCAAATGAATAGCCACCAAAAATGGGTGCAGGGATCGTGATGCACAATTATCCATGCCCATTGATCGTAATGCAGGCAGGACACCAACATTTTGCTGCCTGCTTATATGATTGATCCCTGTGCATAGCCTGTGTTAACTGTACTGTTCATCGGCTGGACTCCTTAGTCAGTGGCTAACATCATGAGTGACTACCACATTTAAAGCTGCCCTGCACTGGGCAGCACAGTGGTGCAGTGGTTAGCATTAGCTGCCTCACGGCGGCAAGGTCCCAGGTTCAATCCCAGCTATGGGTCACTATCCGTGTGGAGTTTGCGCATTCTCCCTGTGTTTGTGTGGGTTTCGCCCCCTTCAACCGAAAGATGTGCAGCGTAGGTGGATTGGCCTCACTAAATTACCCCTTCATTGGAAAAAATGAATTGAGCACTCTAAATTCATTTTTAAAAAGCTACCCTGCACTGCTTAAAGATCTCAGTGCTGACTCGTTGGGCCGAAAGGCCTCTTCTGCACTGAATTTTCTTTAATTCTGTGATGTGAGGTGCATTGGGGAAGCAGTAGCGTAGTGGTATTGTCACTGGACTAGTAATCTGGGGACCTGAGTTCAAATCCCACCATGGCAGATTATGAAATTTTAATTTAATATAAAAGAAAACCTGGAATTAAAAGTAGAATGAAACCATTGTCGACTGTCGGTAAAAACCCTTCTGGTTCACTAATGATCTTTAGGGGAGGAAATATGCCGCCCTTACCTGGAACTTAAAAAGCAAAGATTCACAGTACTGGAAATAAAGTTTATAATATGATAAATAATAGTAAATTGCAAAAAATTACAAGTAAAGCATTAAGCTTAACCACACAACACTACCATCCTTACCTGGACTAGCCTACATGTGACTCTCGACCCACACATGATCAAATTCCCTCTAAAATGGACGGCATTTGGAGATGCATAATAAATGCTGGCCCAGCTAGCGATGCCCACATCCTGTAAATAAGTAAAAAGAAATTGTGGCTGCAGCAAGTGCTAGAGACATGGATATAAAGAAAACCTGTTTTGAGAAAGAACAAAGTATTCAGAAACTGCACCAGAGGGAGAAAGGAAAAAAGGAGAAGAGTGAGCTGGAGAGGGTTGGGGAGGAGGACAGGGTCCTCCAGGCATTCTGTTAAACGACAGTGGGAGGAAGGTCAATGCCAGGGGTCAAGCCCCAAGGGACAGGATGTGGTGTCAATGATCTCACACAAGTGACCATGGCATCTTCGACTGTACCACTTGTTTTGTTATGCTCTTGACGTAGCATAAGCTGCTTCCTTGATGTGCACCCTGACAAAGGATGGTTCAGACTTACAGATAGCTTTAACACATTTATTAAACTGTTAATGATTCTCCTACTTGGATTCGACTCTCCTGTTAATCCTGCTATAGCTACTCAGACTATCTAACCAGTCTGCTACAATCCACGTGGTGGGTGTGATGTGTTCAATCAACCCTGTGCACTCACTAAGTGTCTCCACTGGAAAGAGGAAGAGCATGTGTGCTGTGTCCTTTTGTATGGGTTGGTGTAATGCCCTCCTGTGGTAGTGTCACCTTTGTGTGTATCTTGAATGCCCATTGGTCGTGTCCTATCTTACTGGCCTATTGGTTGAAAGTCTGTGTGTCATGTCTCTGGTGCTCCCTTGAGTGTCTATCTAGTCTACGTGCATTTACATTAACCCCTTGTGTATTTACAGTGATGCATATCACCACATCCCCCTTTTCTCGTGTTACATATTTTCTGTAGTGTTAAGAAAATTGAACAAAAACAGGTAGATAAGTGATGCTATGTACAAGTTATGATGACTGTGAATATTGTACAATAGTGTACAAGACCAAATAATAGTTGCGATGACTTTGAGGATAAGACAATACAAAATAAAAGTTATGAGTCCAATAGTTCATGAATTTATATGGTCTGGTATTGAAGTGTCAATGGTGATGTTGTCATTCCCTTGTGAACGCCATCAGTGTCCTGGTGTTTGGTCATCAGGAGGTGTTCAAGTGTTCAAATCACTTCATTGACTGATTGGGAGTCTGTGTCTTTTTTTTTCCGATGCTTATGATAGTAATTCTTGATGGCATCTGTCCTGAAAGCCAGGTTGCCTGTTGGTAGTGCAGCAAACGTGAATTGAGAAGATGCATCGTCCTGCCATGGTATGTCATTGTACTGAGCTAAGCAGTAGCAGTGCCCCTCATAGGCAGAGTTGTACCATGTCGTACCAGTCGTAGTTCCATTGGTGTTGTTTTTGTCGTGTTTGTTGTCGACGTTGTTGCCTTTGGTACTCTTCGTGTCGTTGTCTTTGATATGGTTTTCATAGGTTGTGTTGGTGTGTTGGTTGGTTTTGTTGCCGTGTTTGCTGCGCTCAAGGACTACACTCTGTGGATAGTATGAGTCCTTCACACAGTTACTCATGTCAGCGTGCTTTGTGGCATCTGCTGTCACCTTGCCGTCACTGAGTTTGCGGCGCTCCCCGCCTGGAGTCATGTCCGGCTTACTTGAATCAGCTTTGGCTTGTCGATGCTCCCCATCTGGAGTCTGGTCTGTTTCACCTGCGTCAGTTTTGGCTTGTCGATGCCGCTCCCCGTCCGGAGTCACTGCAGGTTCACTTGCATCTTCTGAGGTTTCTTGAAGCTCCACGTCCGGAGTCAAAACGTTCAGGAATACATTTGCTTGTGGAGAGGCTCGAGCGAATGAGGTTTGAAGTAACGTGGTGTCACCGGAGTCACCAGTAGTCTCACTGTGATTGGCGAGTGCCTCTGTACATTCTAGCTGAGGTCTGTCACGTTGCACATCTTGGATGGGAAGTTGGATGCCGTCGTCACTTGTTGCACATACAGTGGGTAGGTCCTCAGTGACTTCTTGTCATTCACTTGAGCGTGGTAGACTGTCAGAGTCTTCTTGCTGTGCACTTGAGCATGGCAGACTGTCATAGTCTTTCTGTTGTTCACTTGAGCGTAGCAGACTTGCATTGTCTGCTGCTGGTTGCTCAGAGGAGGTTGCAAGATCCTCATGGTCTTGTTCATGTAAGGGCTGCGCTCTGGAGTCTTGCGTTCCTTCCATCGTGGAGTCCGTTCACGGGCTCGTTGTGGAGGCTTGGGACATCGCACAACAATTGCCAGGCAGGAATGTTCTCTTCCAGTCGGAGAACACTTCAACAGCTGAGGGCATTCAGCCTCTGATCTTCGGATAAGCGTTCTCCAAGACGGCCTTCAGGTCACGCGACAACGCAGAATCGCCAAGCATAAACCGAGCCAAGTTCAGCACACTTGAGTACGGCCTCAACCGGAACCTTGGATTCATGTCGCATCACATTCCCCCCCCCCCCACCATCTGGCCTGGGCTTGAGAAATCCTGCCAACTGTCCTGCTTGAGACAATTCACACCTCTTTAACCTGCCCCATCTGGATCTGTAAAGACTTAATTACCTGCAAAGACTCACATTCAAAGTATCGACTTGCATTTTTGACTTTGTCTATATATATGTTTCTGGAAACACATGCATCCGGGCTTCAGGATGCATTCACTGCTGTATGTCACACTGCATTTTACTATTTGCCTGCCCCCTCCCCTTGCTTGTTTCCCTCATGCAAGCAAGATTGATCTAAAACCATCATTCTACTCATCACCTCTTCATTCACCTGAGGAAGGAGCAGTGCTCCGAAAGGTAGTGATTCAAAACAAACCTGTTGGACTTTAACCTGGTGTAGTGAGACTTCTTACAAAAAAGGTAGACATTAGTTTGGACCAATGTGGCTTCTCAAAGCAATACCGATTATTTGAAGGAATGAGTGGAATTAAAAGAGAAATTGTTCGATGTAAGAACACTTTTAGCCAGGTGGACGAATGTGGCAGATGGAGATTACTCGGGCCTTCAGTCAAGGAAGAAGTGGAGAGATCTCATGATTTTCAAAAATCACAATTAGGCAAGCTGTATAGCAGGCAATTCACCAGCTTACTGCTCAAACAATAGTAAGAAAAGCCCCTTCTTTGTTTATAACCCAGAAAAATCATTGAGCAAACTTAATTCGTAATTAAACTCATGTCGGATGGCACGGTGGCGCGGTGGTTAGCATTGCTGCCTACGGCGCTGAGGGTTCAGGTTCGATCCTGGCCCTCAGTCACTGTCTATGCGGAGTTTTCACATTCTCCCCGTGTCTGCATGGGGTTTTAGCCCCACAACCTGGGCAGCACGGTAGCATGGTGATTAGCATAAATGCTTCACAGCTCCAGGGTCCCAGGTTTGATTCCCGGCTGGGTCACTGTCTGTGTGGAGTCTGCACGTCCTCCCCGTGTGTGCGTGGGTTTCCTCCGGGTGCTCCGGTTTCCTCCCACAGTCCAAAGATGTGCGGGCTAGGTGGATTGGCCATGCTAAATTGCCCGTAGTGTCCTAAAAAGTAAGGTTAAGGGGGGGAGGGGGGGGGGGGGGGTTGTTGGGTTACGGGTATAGGGTGGATACGTGGGTTTGAGTAGGGTGATCATTGCTCGGCACAACATCGAGGGCCGAAGGGCCTGTTCTGTGCTGTACTGTTCTATGTTCTATAACCCAAAAATGAGCAGGGTAGGTGGATTGGCCACACTAAATTACCCCTTAATTGGATACTCTAAACTTATTTTAAAATAAGTAATTAAATGCAAGTCTAGAAAATGTGTCAGACAACTTCATTCATGTGATTCAGTTTAGGTTTATGTCACATAAATATAATGTTTTATATCATAATGTAACTGATATCCAATGGTATTGCTTATAGGTCAACAAGACCAAGGGCAGAATTTTGTTCTTCCAGCACACCTCCCAACAGCAGACGGGTAGAAACTCCGCTCATGGGGGAGTGCAGCTGGCCAACCACGATGACATGGCGGCCAAAAATATGCTGAGGCGGTGTGTCCAGCCATTTATACTGCAGGAGGTGAGCAGGAAGTCATCAAACTCCCTGTCAGCTGATAATGTCAGTGGCCTGGGCAGCATTTGTAAGCCAGACGGGTCTGCAGTATCTACAAATCAGCTGCATCTGTGCAGCAAAGACTGGTAGGAAGCCCAGGACCACCACCTTAACCTCAGCCTTCCTCTCTGATAAGAACACCACCCCCCCGGAAAATCACTTTGACCTCCACGATCAGCTGGCAATTGTCTCAAAGCAGAGAACACATGGGCCCATGGTTCAGCGATGACTCACTGCTGGTTCTCCTCCAGGCTGTCTGGGAACAGTGGGAAGTGCTGTTCCCCACTGATGGTATCAGGAGACCTTCTGGCCTCACCAAGGGGCCCTGAATGGAGATTGCAGCAAAGGTGAGCAGTCGTAAGGGCTCAAGATGCATCTTGTGGAGAGAAAGGGCCAATGGCTGAACATGATGAGTAGAATGATGGTTTTAGATCAATCTAGCTCGCATGAGGGAAACAAGCAAGGGGAGGGGGCAGGCAAATAGTAAAATGCAGTGTGACACACAGCAGGGAATGCATGTGGGCCAAAATCTGCAGGCACATACTTCCATCTTGGTACAAATAGCATGAGAGTGCGAGTGTTGACGGTTACCTGGAAGGTCCTATCCTCTGTCAGAGGGATGCATGTTGATAAAGGGGTTAGGTGTCCATGAAGCTGCAACTATTCTCTCTTTCCAGCTGCAGGAGTAAATGGCACATAACTCCAAAGAACAGGTAAGGACAGACAGAGGTGTGCCCGACATAAGGACATTCACATGGGCAGAGAAGGTGACACTGGAATTGGTCAGAGAGCAGAGCGGCCGGACAGTCATGGACATTGAAGCAGGAGTGCAGAGAGAAGAGAGGGAGGAGGCCTGGAGCTTGCTGTTGACCACTTGGCAGAAAGCAGATGCGCAGAGGGGGCTGGGAAGCGGGATCATGAAAAATGTAAACTCTGTCTATTTTCTCATGCATGTCCTTGTAATCTGGAGGGATGGCCTGCCCCATCAGTCGTGATCCTGTAGTTAACCTGTGAGGATGAGGGCATGGGAGCCTCCGAGGGTGCATTGTTACACCTTTCCCCTGCACCCTTCACCAACACAGATACAGTCATCTCGATGGGTATACGATGTGGTTTAGAATTTGGGTCACATTTCGGTGAACACATCGTAGACGTGCCGGAGCAGATATAGCCCCTGTCACCCAGAATCCATCCCTCCAGGCATATAGGAGCCCTCAATCGCTATGGCACCAGGGAGTTTCGAAGAGTGTATGCATCATTAGAATTTCCAGGGAACCAAGCAAACGCCTGGAGGATACAGCTCCTGTAGTCGCAGACCAATTGCACATTAATTGAGTGGAACCTTTTTCTGTTTGTGAAGTATGTAGGCAGGTCCAAGGGAGCTCTCATTTCCACCTGCGTGCAGCCAATAGACCCCAGCATCTCAGGAAGGCCCATAGTGACACCAAAGTCCACTAATGTTGTGACCTGCCTTTCCAGATCCGTACTGAAGTACACAAATTAAGATGCCACACAGGGACTGGTGGAGCCCTGGAAGGAGTTTCTGGTGTAGAAATTGAATGTTGCAGTAAAGCTACTGGCTTTGGGTTCCCTCCAAGTCCAATGAGCCACAGGCCATCCTGAAGGAGAGCACAGGTCAGTGACTGCCTCCCGAGATATCCTAAGTTGTTGCTGCCATTACCCCTCAGCCACCTGCAGATAATTGAAGCAGGAGGAATAGACTTTAAACACACCATTACTGATCAACACACTTAATCTATTGCCTCCAGTTTGTCTAGTCTCATTATCTAGTGAGACAGTCTGGTGGCTTTCTGGCCACTGTAGTACAGGACCCAGTATCATCCTTCCTCTGTGCTGTTCCTCCTTTGCTCGGAAGCTCCAGGAACACCGGCTGGACGAGACCTATTTTGCCTCCAAATACTCATTGGAAGAACAAAGCCAGGCTAAGGTGCATCTTCCAATGGTGATCTGGTCTTTAAGCAAAACCTTTCGCCTATGGTCAAAGGGTCCTCACCCTGGTCTTCTTCAAGCACATCCTGGTATTGCTCTCAGCAACTCTCCACTCAATGTCCCTTAACCTTCCTCAATCACCCTCAACCTTCCCCCAATTATATTTGACCTTCATTCAATCACCCTTGACATTCCTCAGTGATCTTCAACCTCCCACAATCGCTCTTGACCCTTCCTCGGTCGCCCTCAACCTACCCCATGACGCTTCACAGAATACACTGACCGCTTCCAGGCCATTATTCCAGTGATGACACACAACTTGAAGAGGTTCATCTTCTACCTTGAGAGGCCTCATCTGTTCCACACCAGCTTTAACTGGTTGCAAAGGTGAAGGCTTGTGTTTCCCATGACAGATCCCATGCACCTCCAACTTAATCACTCTGGTATTATTTAACTGCAAAGACGTGTGTTTTAATGAGTATTCATTGCATCTAATACTTTTACAATTAGCTTCCCGCTGGCTAGTGTTGGCATTGCCATACCGTTTAAAACCCACTGCTGGAAGAAATTGTGCTTCCAACCCAATATCAGGAGCTGGAAACTTTGCTTCCGGCCGTGTTTACCGCCCCCATCTGCCCCTTTCTTCCCTCCCTCAGCCAGCATTGAATTCTGCCTGAAGTGCGCTTTGCAAAGTGAATTTGGTTCGAGGAGGGACAAATAACTAGACTGCAGCATACACTAATCAGTTGTCACTTTCTTTCTTTTTTCAATTTTTTTCTTTTTTTCAAAAAATAAATTGAGAGTACCCAATTCATTTTTTCCAATTAAGGGGCGATTTAGTGTGGCCAATCCACCTACCCTGCTCATCTTCTGGGTTTTGGGGGCGAAACCCAGGCAAACACAGGGAGAATGTGGAAACGCCACACGGACAGTGACCCAGAGCCGGGATTGAATCTGGGACGTCGGCGACGTGAGGCAGCAGGGCTAACCACTGCTCCACCGTGCTGCCCTGGTTGTCACTTTTGCGTCACATATACTGTTCCTCATTTTATATAATATTTTGGTTTTATATTATTTATAATCAAACAGCAAAATGTATTCAGCAAGCAGAAAGTGGAACATAGAAATGTCTCTGCTGTACCAGCTCAGGAACTGGAAATTTTGACACTAATGCAGTACACTGCCATCCGATCACAAGGGTGTAATTGGAGCAGGACACGTTTATGTCAACAGTTTCTATTATAAATATAGACCTAGGGATTTATAAAGGAAACAATTGACAAGAAATGCATGCAATGTAAGATTTTTAATAAATTACTAGTCGATCTCCTGTGGTATTGCCCACAGGGGGTCAATGCCAAGTGTCATCTACTTGTGAAGCAGTGGTTAGAAGGTGGGAAATAATTATCCTAAAGGCATGCCTATAATTCAATTCCCATTTTGAAGACAACTATCAGCTTTTTGCATTGTAAGATATATATGGAATCGGAAATACAACAAGGCCTGAATCAAAACAGTGGCAGAGCCTATGACCAGGTTCCCATTAACAATAAGCATCCAGGGAGGCTAGGGATTAAAGATTTACAGGAGTAGTATGCTTTTCAGTAATGTTATATCGAACGACAATGTATTCACACACAAACTTAATGTTCACTTGTCTGCATCAGCTAGAAACAGTGTAGATCAATGGGCTAGTGAATGTTACATGCAAAGGTCGGTGAAAGCTGCTGACTTTTTAATAAGAGTGATGGTCAGATGCAGAATAAAATATTCTGAATTATATGTTTGGCTTCAAAACTAAACTGAAATATAAAACATTCTGAAATTAACAGCTGTAATGGCCAGATTAGAACATAGAACATACCGTGCAGAAGGAGGCCATTTGTCCCATCGAGTCAGCACTGACCCACTTAAGCCCTCACTTCCACCCTATCCCCGTAACCCAATAACCCCTCCTCACTTTTTTGGTCACTAAGGGCAATTTAGCATGGCCAAACCACCTAACCTGTACGTCTGGACTGTGGGAGGAAACCAGGGCACCCGGAGGAAACCCACGCAGACATGGGGAGAACGTGTAGACTCCGCACAGACAGTGACCCAGGAGGGAATCGAACCTGGGACCCTGACGCTGTGAAACCACAGAGCTATCCACTATGCTGCCGTGCTGCCCTGTTCTTACCTTTTGGAATCTCATCCAAAAACAATTAAGCTGTGAGACAAACTGGCACAAACAACTCAGAAGGTTGCTCTATGATTGCAATATCACTGCCACTAATACATTGGGGTTTTCATTATAAATATACTATAGGAATTTATAATGGAAAAGTTGACCCATGAAACATGGCAACAGGAAGTCAAGTTTTGTATATTAATGTTGCATTTTATTTCCTTTTGTTTTATAACTACTGGAAAGGTGGGTTTAATTTGATTCATACTGTCATGCAGTGTTTCACAAATTGGGTTCCACAGAACCCTGGGTCCCTTAGGATTCCTCCAAGGTTCCATGCTGGGTCTGGCTGTTTTAAATTTGAAAAAGGTTGTCCTTCCTACTTGCCCAATGGTCGCCGGTTTTTGGATTGCATTGGCTACAGATAAGCCACTAGTTAGCTTCTGATTGGACAAGCTGGAAATAGCGGCAAAAGTCAGTATTGAAAGTCGCAGGCAAGGGTGAGGGCAAAAGTGAGCAGATAGTAGCACGAGATACGCTGCACCCACAAGGCGGGAAAGGCTAGGGTGGGAGAGGCCAGGCCTGGGGCAGGAGAAGCCGGGGCAGGAGGGAAGCTGACTCAAAGGAACAGAGAGAGTTGTGAGTATGTATGAGAGAGAGGTGTGTGTGTGAGAGAGAGAGAGGTGAGAGCGAGAGAGAGGTGAGGGAGAGAGAGAGAGAGAGAGAGGTGAGAGCGAGAGAGAGCTGAGAGAGAGACAGAGATGTGAGAGAGAGGTGAGAGAGAGAGAGGTGAGAGAGAGAGGTGAGAGAGAGAGAGAGAGAGAGAGGTGAGAGTGAGAGAGAGAGGTGAGAGAGAAAGAGAGAGAGAGGTGAGAGTGAGAGAGAGAGGTGAGAGCGAGTGAGAGGAGAGAGAGAGAGGTGAGAGTGAGGTGAGAGAGAAAGGTGAGAGCGAGTGAGGGGAGAGAGAGGTGAGAGAGAGAGAGAGAGGTGAGAGCAAGAGAGAGAGGTGAGAGTGAGAGAGAGAGGTGAGAGAGAGAGAGGTGAGAGCAAGAGAGAGAGGTGAGGGAGAGAGAGGTGAGAGCGAGAGAGAGAGGTGAGAGAGAGAGAGAGAGAGAGAGAGGTGAGAGAGAAAGAGAGAGAGAGGTGAGAGTGAGAGAGAGAGGTGAGAGCGAGTGAGAGGAGAGAGAGAGAGGTGAGAGTGAGAGAGCGAGAGGTGAGAGTGAGGTGAGAGAGAGAGGTGAGAGCGAGTGAGGGGAGAGAGAGGTGAGAGAGAGAGGTGAGAGAGAGAGAGGTGAGAGAGAGAGAGAGGTGAGAGAGAGGTGAGAGAGAGAGAGAGGTGAGAGCGAGTGAGAGGAGAGAGAGAGAGAGAGAGGTGAGAGAGAGAGGTGAGAGAGAGAGAGGTGAGAGCGAGAGAGAGAGGTGAGAGTGAGAGGGAGAGAGAGAGGTGAGAGCGAGTGAGAGGAGAGAGAGAGAGGTGAGA